>NC_089802.1:51962696-52262696 GCF_029633855.1 Hoplias malabaricus | reverse complement strand
TTCAGCAAGCAAGATTAAACACCTGTTCGAGGATACATTTCACAAATCAGATACTGATTCAACTTTGCAGCTATTTTAGTTAAAACCAACAAAAATAAAATGACAACATTTGCCAAATTTGTATGCAATAACTTGCAGTCCCCCCCACTCACCCCAACCCCAAAATAAACACATTCAAGTTTACTGTGTTCAGGAATAAGCACATATAGCCTATGTAAATCTGATGATCAAGTGTGGTTTTTCTGTGCTGGGCAATTCAAACGTTAATTTTCCATGATAAATCATACTATTTATTGTAAATTAAAAAGTGGCTGTATTCTAACAGATTTAACTTGTAAATAAAGGGCATAATCTTTAAATGGCAACTACCTTAAAGCTGAATCACATCAGAACAAGAAGTGTACGAGTATAATGGAGTGTGAGTGAGTAAATATGCATGAATGTGTATGAGTGAGTTAATCATAATGGAAGTACATGTGTACCTAACATAATATATAATCATGAAAATATACATGAACCCATGTGAGTGAATCTGCATAAATATCGGTTTTAGAGTTACAAAGCAGGGCTGAGTTTCCCCAATAGCATCTTAGTAGAAAAAAAGATTCTTAAGTAGGGGTATCACCCTCTCTCCCTGTTAAGAACATCTTAACACAAAGATGCTTTTGGCAAACTGGGCCCAGTTCCATTATTGTACTAAATGCCTTGTTGTTCTGAATCGATTAAACCGAATCTAGTTCACTTGGAAACGAAGTCGATTCCGACGTTTCCGAACAGCTCAGCAGGCTAACTCTCCATACGATGTCAATTACATCCACAATGGAACTGTATAAAACTCCGTATTATGTTAGTCTTGCTCAGAGTTGGACTTGGGCGTTTATAAGCGAGTCCGGTTTCATTAGTTATATGCTATTACGACATTGACCATTAACTGTTAGACTCTGACACTCGGCTCGCGGGTGTAAAATCAGAAAACAGTGGTCCCAGTAAAACAAACCACGAACATTGTCGTGGCGCCTGGCACGGCTCACTTACTGCACTCCAAGGAAATAAGGTCCTGTTGAGGTTTCTCTATAGTTTGTTGATGAACATAAAGCACCACCACTATAAATTAAACCTCGTTTTACAACCGTCGACAGGGCGACGCGCATTTATTCAAAATACCGCGCAGCCTGTCGGGAAATGTAGAAAAGCATTGTGGGTGTTGTAGTATTGAAGCGTTTGTTTGATTACGGCCACTGCATTGGGAAATGTCGAAAAGCACTGTGGGTGTTGTAGTATAGAAGCGTTTGTTTGATTAGGCCCACTGCATTGAGAAAATAGTAATATATTTTGGAAAAGAGCACATTCGGATTTTTTTTGATAGCATTGTTAGAGCGAAAATAAAATCAGAAATTTTCTAGGGAACAAAAAAAGACATATTGCAAGAATGACGCAAAAAAGATCAGAATAATTGCAATTATATGTTAGAATATATAGAAAAAAATTACTTAATTATTTTGAAAATTAAATAAATATTTTTACTGTATAAGGGGGCTGACACAACACCTGGAGTAAAATGAGGAACAGTGATTTGGTGAAGTTATACTTTCATATAGGGTTCACAAATAAAGAAATAGACAGTCTTTTGACACATCAGGACTACATTTCTTGTTATTACGGAAACGTTTCACAACAGCATTAATTCATATCAACACAATTTCTCAGGTTTCACATTTGTCTTTGTACTTTTTTTAATTACAAAATAGGTTCAGCACATCATTTCATTCTGGTTTTCATTTAAATGTTCACAGCTTCTCAACCTTTCTGGAAGTGGATTTTGTAGATCTATGGTTACTGAATAAATACAAAGGTGTAGCGTTACACCTAAAATGTTTGAGGCATTAGTAGACTAAAGTGTGTCATTAAAGGGCATACTGTTTACATTACAAATCTGTTGGAAATATTTTTAATTATGGTTAATATTGAGTTATTTTTAGATCTTAGAACATGCAATATAATATTGGATAAAACTGGCATACTGTCAGAATGCTGAGTAATTAGTAGCCAGAGATCAAAACACAGGCAGACAATCACATAGAAGACAAATCCACAGTCGAAGTCAAGTTTAAAAAAAAAGTGTTTAAAAAATTAAGAAAGGGGTCAAAATGCAAATAAGGCTCAGAATTCAGGCAAGAAACAAATTCTTCTTTTAACTTTGTTCAGTGTCTCACTATTGAAAATCGCCTTGAGGCGATTAAGGCTGCTTTGGTGGAGGTGTTCTCTGAAACAAATTAATTAAAAATGCCTATTTACTGTAGCTTTTATGCTGTTTTGAAACAAAAAGATGTTCTCTTAGAAGAACGTTGCTTTATATATAACTGAATGTAATTTCCATGTTTTTTAGTCAACTGGCTATATACAATATCAAACAATAAAAAATGAAACATCATATATGACTTCATGGCAGTGGCGATTGCTCTAAGACTGCAAGGGAAGCTCAGCTTCCTCTAAAATGTCAAAAAAATAAGTGATCAAATATATACTGTTGTGTGTACATGTCATTGAATAAATATGCACTACAACACGCTCAACTTTTGTTCAGAATCACTGGTAAAGACGCGGCTTTCCTCTCAATGATTCCCTCAGATTCACAGTGCTTCAAACGGGTTCAATAGCGAAGCAGCGAAGTGCAGCGAAACGAGATGAGTCATTGTATAAATGCTGGGCTTTGTCCGACCCATCGGACGCTCAGCGTCTCTGGGGGTCTATGGGGCAGTGGGCTGGCCTCGGCTGGCCCGGATGCTCAGCTTCTGCATGATGATTGGATGATATGTCTGAGGCTGAATCCCTTTTTGATTGACAGCGAAATGAGCGAATCAGCGATCCTTTGGTGTAGCGATCCGTGGCAGCACAGGCGGACACACTTCACGTGGGCCAAGGCCATTTAAGCAGCCTAGCTCTGCTGGCCATTGAGAGGACACTAGTCAAGTCCCTGGAAAAGACGCCTTGTTGGTACAACAGGGTCATAGATCATTTTCTTGAAAAGGAGCGGAGGGTAAAATTTATGTATAAATAAACCGAAACATTTTATGATGTAGGCCGCAACTGAGCTTCCCCTCCTTAAAAGACCAGCATCCGCCACTGCTTCATGGTATTGCAATTTCAAACACAAATATATCATTGAGTATTTGTATGGTAATTATTTTAGCCATGTACAATGAATGTTTGCACACCCAATTCAAATTATGCTTTATTAGTTTTCTGCCTGAAATTAACACAATGTCTACAGAGAACACATGTATGTATTTTATGTATATAATATAGTTTAATCTGTTTCGGTTTAATAATAAATTAAGATGGTTACATTTATGTATTTTTCTTTAATAAAAAGAGATACTTTTTTTCAAGCTCCAAACTTTCTGTTTCAGTTATCAGTTTCAGTATCATTAGCATAAATTGACTGGTTCTAAGGATGCATTTTAAATTTTATTAGTATACTCAACGTTGCCACTTGTAATTATACTCAAAATCTAGTTAGTATTAAGTGTGCAATTGGGTCACACCCTTGCCCAGCGTACTCTGTCCAGTTTTCCAGGCAGGAGAATCAAACACAAAACATTCAAAATTTTCATTTAATTAATATTTTAGACATTGTTCTCAGACAGGACAATACAAAAACATCAGTAAGTATTTATAATTACCACTTATGCAAATATTATTACTAATTTCATAGATACCTCACCATATATTACACTTATAACACAATGACATCCTTTGGAGAACCTTTTTTCTCCAGTTCCTAGTTTCGATTGTGAGACTTCATTAATCTTGTGAATGCAGAGGGTTGAGCACAGTTGTTGTGGCTTCTTGAAACAGAGGATTCTGTGTCTGAAAGGCATAAAAGTTTAAATGATAATTACTGTTGAAAAATCTACTCAAATATTCAATGTTATTCTGAACTGAATCTGAACAACTTTACAAATATGAATGATGTGCAAATAGTTTTCTAAATTCTTTTCAAAATTAAGTTTCTGGTTTTTTTTTCTATTTACTATTTCTACTGGCTTTATCAGTGTAGAAAATATTTGGTTGAAATATGTTTAGAAAAATATTGGTTTATTTACAAGCTATGGGTAAAGGGTTGTCTGTTTTCCACTTCAGTGAGTGTACTGTTTCAAAGGACTTTCAGTTATACAACTAGATTAACGCTGGATCGGGTACTTTTGTAGAGAACAGCATGTGTAAGCTACTTGGTGAAAATTCCCAAATGAAAAATGTTTCCATCCCCTATATTTCCAGCCCTCTTTCCAAAGTCACTTCCTAAAACACTGTGCACAGCCTGACCACAGCTGGAGGAGTCAAGCAGAGATTGTTCAACAGTGGAATGAAACACAATTTTCTACATTTGTCTTTCTATTTGTTTCTTTGCTTAGCAGTGCATGCTGCTGTAGGTGTTGGTATAGCTTTGTTTTTCTGGTGCAACTATCTCACTAGCTTTCAGCAATTTGTGTGTAGAGTCATGTGAAGTATGCAGTGTGTTTGTGTGTACATGTGTGCGTGTGTGTGTGTGTGTGTGAGGCAGACCTCTTTCCATTTGGTTTCCTCCTGTGCCTTTACAAAGTTGCGGTATTCCCGCAAATCATACAACTCAAGAAGGACTTTGTAGATGATAATGATGACTATGCCAATCAAAATTATGGCTGAAACTGAAGTTCCAATTATCACCGTGGTCTTGTCAATGCTTTCTATAAACCAAGGAACAAGTGTAAGTTAATTTTGGAAATAGTAACTTTCTTTTTCTACTGGTCCCATTTGTATTAGTTATTAGCATGCTGACAAATACCTGTGTATCCTCAGGTTTATTAATCATTCATTCATTCATTCATTATCTGTAACCGCTTATCCAATTCAGGGTCGAGGTGGGTCCAGAGCCTACCTGGAATCATTGGGCGCAAGGCGGGAATACACCCTGGAGGGGGCGCCAGTCCTTCACAGGGCAACACAGACACACACACATTGACTCACACACTCACACCTACGGACACTTTTGATTCGCCAATCCAGCTACCAACGTGTGTTTTTGGACTGTGGGAGGAAACCGGAGGACCCGGAGGAAACCCACGCGGGCACGGGAATTGAATCCACAACCTCCAGGTCCCTGGAGCTGTGTGACTGCGACACTACCTGCTGCGCCACCGTGCCGCCCTGTTTATTAATCAATCCTCTGGAAATATAATTTATGTAAACATGAATTACATACTTTATATACACATAATCTATGCTGACATGGGTACAAAACTACATTAATATATTAAACTAAACTAATTTGATTAAAAACAACATTGACATCTTAATATTTTAGAAGTGATTTGTGTTTTTTTTAAGGCTTTCTGGTGTATGCCCTGGTAATATTAGGATTATTTTTCCCCCTCAAAATCATCCCCAAAATAATCAGTTTATTTTTGCAATTGCTACACACTAACATAGAAAAGAACTCAAATTTAGTAAAACCTGACCCTCTGAAGCAAAACCTCAGCCCAGATCTGCCAAAATTTAAGCACATTCTTACCCTCACACATTTAACAAAACACTACACAGATTGATTTGCAAACTACCAAACACACTTCTCTGCTTTGCGCACAGAAATCTAGCATGATGGCCCTTCCTTGCTATTTCTAGACATCATTTTACAAATTATATCTGTGAAACAACTGACCAAACATGAAATTCAGTGCAAAATGCCATCTTTGGAAACTAATGTATGTATTGACTGATGTTACAAAATGTATATCAGATTCAGTACTGGTATTGTGTTGTGTTTGGTTATTTAAGCACTTTAATAATATCTCCAGACTGTGTCATTTGAAAAGCAGAACTTTTAAATCTGTTTTAGATTGAGCACAGCAGTGTGTAACTGGTTCAGACAGAATAAGATTGCATGAACCTTGTGTGTGCCATAGTGACAGAATTGGGTTTTTACAAATTACTGTATAGTTTTGAATGAAGTGTTTAATTCTGTGAAAGATCTGAAGTGGTCTGCGAATTCTGTGTGTTTGTGCTAATTTTGTGTAGTGTTTGTACAAAATTAACCCAGTTTTCAAAATTGTGCTTAAGCAATTGTAATCGGAAATTATTGCAGAATGAAAGTTGGGAACTTAAGATCCGCATATTGGACTTTAGCATTAAACATGTTTTAAAAACATGCAGTACTTACGAGGCAGATCTGCATACTTGATTAATATTTTGCCGTTCTCCTTCCGTGTCACGTCAAATATAATCCCCTCATGTGAACACTTCAGTTCATGATTACCCTTCAGGTGGATTAGCTCCATTGACTCACAGAGCACAGAGCAGGTTTTTGCAGACTTAACCGTACAGTCTACACAAGGTCTAAATAAATCATTGACATAGTTTAAGACAGTGGTTTGCACAAACATGTTTGACACATGTACTTAAATTATTGTACTTTGATTCATACATTTGATTTTAACAGCAAGTTACTGTTCTCTCAATTATTCATGGCACATATTATTAAAGATATCGTTATTATTTGTTTATTTTATAGCTATAGACATTCTCAAACAAACATATGTATGTGTCCTTGTAGATCTTTTTTTTCACTTTTAACTGAGTTAACTGAGTGCATTTGGCACGCTATAATACATTTCACTTAGGTAAAAATCAATGGCCTAAATCTATATGGTTATTAAAAACCCATATGATGCAAAAATAAAAAATAAAATAAAATAAAATAAAATAAAATGAATTAAATAAAATACTCACATATATGTTGAGCAGGATGGGGCAAATTGAGAACAATCTTCTCCCATGAAATCAGCCTTACACACACAGCCGTTACATTTACACTCCCCATTGCCACTACACAATATTCCATGCTTATTTGCACACATGCTTTTGTTTGTAGAACAAGCACATGCAGAGCCTGTGTAATTTCCATTGCAATTGCAGATGCCACATTCACATCTACCTTGTCCTGTAACAGTGTTTGTGTGTGTGTGTGTGTGTGTGTGTGTGTGTGTGTGAGAGAGAGAGAGAGAGAGAGAGAGAGAGAGAGAGACCTGTGTTTAATGGCTCACGTTCAGTTTAAATGCACTATTTCTTAAAGTATGTTACAGGAGTACTCCAAACTTTTTCAGTCTATTCCCTCTCTGCCTAATTTGTAACATTGAGACACTTGCTGGCCATCATTTTAAGACAATTTCCATGTAACTACAGAATAGCAGAAAACCTATTTGAAACATAATTATGTATGTGTTATCCAGTGGGAGGATGCCAGGTTAAAACATATCAGAAATATTATCCACAATAAAATGTGATTGTATAGTAATTTGAATTAAAAGGGTAGTCATTAGGTGCACTTTTCAATTTCCTGTGCATACAAAGAAACTAAGATGCAGGACAGCCAGTTTTCATTCATTCATTCATTATCTGTAACCACGTATCCAGTTCAGGGTCGCGGTGGGTCCGGAGCCTATCCGGAATCATTGGTTGCAAGGCGGGAATACACCCTGGATGGGGCGTCAGTCCTTCACAGGACGACACAGACATTCACACATTCACTCACACCTACGGACACTTTTGAGTCGTCAATCCACCTACCAACGTGTTTTTGGACTGTGGGAGGAAACCGGAGCACCCGGAGGAAACACACGCGGACACGGGTAGAACACACCACCTCTTTACAGACCGTCACCCGGCGTGGGACTTGAACCCACAACCTATCTACTATCTACTTTTTTCTGACAGTGTACCCAGTAGTTTGTTCAGTATAGCACCACTAATTCACACTAAAGAAAAAGGCAGTATTTGAACCTGGACTGCTTTTTGAGTAAGGCACAGTGCAGTGCCTCTAATCAGAATACAGTTCATATACCACTCCTAAAAAGCAATAAAAAACTTCCTGTTTTATACAATGGGCTAAAGAGAGGACAAAAATGGTGATGTAAAATATAAAGGTTTTGGCCTATAAACGCACACAAATATTATCGAAGGACTTGGTAAAATGATGAGAACATTGAATCAATTAAACTCAAATAAGACGTGCAAATAAGATGTGCCCTTGCTTGTTTAGAGCAATAATTTTTATGTCCATAGGCACTGACCAACCCACTCTATTATTCTCCTACTCACCATTGCAGATTTTGTTATCATTGCGTTCACAGCTGTCATCATTACACTGGCAGTATTGGCCGTTATATTGACTGTTGCATAAGCACCGACCACACTCGCAGATTCCGTAGCCACTGCACACCTGTGAATCTTCTTTTAAGCGACATTTCTTCAGCATGGTATTAGTGGAGTTCATATCACTTTGATGCTCACACGAACAGTCCTTTCCTAGGTAGCCTTCATTACAGCTGAGACAAACAAACCCAAACGTCAAATGAAAGAACCTATTGTGAGCTCAAATTATAATTAAAAAATCGCCAGAGGCCACAAAATTAATGGCTGAATATATTCAAGTCACACAATGTGAAAAAGATATATACAAACTTGATGAGGATTTTAAAAAACATGTTATGCAATAGAGGGCACAAAATTCTTTGCTTGTTTTTTTAACAAAATGTTGTTTTTGTCTGTATCCCACAAACAAAATGGAAATGGAAATTCTTCAACTCACTTCAGTGTAGTGGTTTTTAAAAATGAATGTTTAAAATAATAAACATGAACCCTACCATGACACCTGTATCAAAACTAAATTTCAGGTTGTTTTGTCAGAGGGAAAAACTATTATTCAGTATTTACACCTATATAAATATATTCAGGGTTGTAATTGTCTGCTATTATTCTGAATAATAAACATATTTGACAAAACATTTAAAAAAATCATACTAATGTGGCATGTCTAGGCATCCCTAATCACAAAGCTTGTGTAGCGTGTGAGTTACTGACATCCCTTTTCCTGTAGCCAGGGGGCGTTGCAGACTGTAAGAAATGATGACTACCTGCAGACTCCACAGATGAGGGTTCCTCTTCTTGAACAGAGTTCTGAATTCTCCAACTTTTCACAGTCACAATCACACAGTGTCTCCACTGTCACCTTAAGGACTTCACTGATTCCTTGCATTCGAATCTCAAATTTCTCAGGCTCTTTTAAACAAACTGATGCGTTCAGGCGAACTTTGAACTCCACCTGAAACAAACAAACAAATAACCAGCGACATTGAAGACACTGAAGTCAACCATTACAAGAAATATATTGAAAACAAATAACAGTACACGCAGTTTCAGCAGCTGTGAAATCTCTGAGACAAAGAAATACAAACTTGTAATATCCCTGAGCACACACACACACACACAAAAAAACACTTAAAATGAATGGTTTTGAGGTGTGTGTGTGTGTGTTGCCCTGTGAAAGACTGGTGTCCCGTCCAGGGTGTGTTCCTGCCTTGCGCCCAGTGATTCCAGGTAGGCTCTGGACCCACCATGACCCTGAACTGGAAAATGGCTACAGTCAATGAATGAATGCTTTTGAGGGCATCCTTTGGCTGTATAAACTTTGGGCAGAGTGAAGTCACATAACTTTTGCACTTTTTAAATGTGGAAATCACATTTTTACAGCCACAGAAAACACATTATTTAATAGGCTTTAGAGAAGTGACTAGAGTTATATAGAAACTGGACCAATGAAAATGTCTTTAAATAAATTAAATTAATTCAGGCCAGACTGGCTCAGTAATGAACTTACTTGAATTTCTCTCTTCTGTCCACACTCACTGGGATGTCAAAAAGTACAATTTACAGTTTTTGTAGTTTCTTAACAAAAACATGCTGTTAACACTTGTCTTAAACAATAAACACAGAGTAAATACATGTCTAGATATTTGTATAGATAACTATTAGGAAATCTCAGAGCCTTTCTAGCCTTCACAGAAGGCTTAATGATTTTTGTGAAGTAAAACAGATTCATTTAAAAGAGATTTTCCAGTTCATTGAAACATTTAATTAAAATCTGCATTCTTATTGTTCAAACAACAAAGTTAAAACAAGTGGGTTTATTTCTTGAGAAACAAAAACAACTTTGAACAATTTTGTTTTGCCAGATGCCTTCATGAGCAGACCTGAAGGTCTTACTGTATGAAGATTCCTTATATGACCAACTACACTTAAAATTTATTAACAGTCTCAAAGAAGAGGATAATATCTGTCTACTCGCCCTCAGGCTGTTTCTGAAATTTGTTTATAGACTTCAGTTGAGAACTCATCACAATCACTCCTCAGCACCTGATGTGAAAGCTTAACCTACTGGGTCTGGATGGGAAATAATATCTCCATTACTGCTGTGTTAAGAACTGGGTCCCTGGGCTGCATGCTCAGTCCACTGCGGTTCATTCTGCTGATTCATGATTGTGCAGCAATGAACAGCTCACGTCACATCTTCAGGTCCGCTGATGGCACAACCGTGGTGGGTCTCATCAGCAAGAACGACAGTGTACAATGATGAGGTGAAACAGCTAACAGACTGGTGTACGGTCAATGACCTGTCTCTGAATGTGGACTAAACTAAAGAGATGTTTGCTGACTGCAAAAGTACAAGGTGAACTTCATTTTGCTCCAGTAGATGATGATGATGATGTATATGACAGGAACAGAGCTGACCTTTTCATTGAACTTGATGCCGGTGCACTCTCCCCTGTGCTGCCACTCACTATGTTCTCCTGATCTACAGTAGGACTGGTAAGACACTTGTAGGCCAGTGGGGGTATGGTCCTGCTCCAAAAGCAGAGTGGACGACAGGTTCTACAGACACAAAACACACATGCACACACACACAAACACAAAGAGAGAGAGAGAGAGAGAGAGAGAGAGAGAGAGAGAGAGAGAGAGAGAGAGAGAGAAAAGATAGAGAGACAAGTATTCACCCATGGTGTGTCATGTTACTGAAGATACTTGTTAAGTGTTTTTTTTTTCCTTCTCCTAAAAGTTTGATATGGGGATACAAAGTTTGGATCTGACAATATCAATACACACAAAAATATCAATGTGTAATTATCATTGTACAACATACAACAAAATGTGTTATTCGTAGCAGTGAAGACACACCCAGAATGGCAGTAGCCATCCCTGGCACTAAGGGAGCAGTTGGGGTTTGGGTTCCTTGCTTAAGGACATCTCAGCCATGGATTGAGGGAGGAGACAGTGTTGTTCCTTCATCCCCCCTTACCACCAATATTCCTGCCGGTCATGGGAATCAAGAAAATAACCTTCTATTGCCAAGCTTACTTCACTGACCATTAGGTTCTACAGTAGGTGATGCAAAGTATGTGCAGCCCTTTAAAATGCTGTCAAAGTGCCAATGATGTATGTGCCTTTGATCATTTAGTTTCTTCTTCATGTGGATCTATAATAGTTTAAAGATATACTTCTGAAGAAATTCACTTGCACACACAGGGGATGTCAAAATAAGGGAAATCATTTAAATGAAAGACATAGACAATACAGATACAAATAGGACTCCTCAGAGGACATTCCATTTTTGCTGGAGATTTGATAGCAAAGCCTTGGTTTTGCATTCCTTCTGCAACTAAGAGGCAGCACCACAGAGCTAACAGACCAAGACACAGCCAAACAAGCTACCACTTAAAAAATGTTACTTACTGGTTATTTTTACAGGATACAATAGTATTAAACTAACAATATATAACACTAATGAAAAAAATAATTATAATGACTAATAATAACCAAAAAATATAAACGCAGCACTTATGTTTTTCTGCCCATTTTTCATGAGCTGACCTCAAAAATATAAGTCTTTCTCTATGTACACAAAAGGCCTCTTTTCTCTCAAATATTGTTCACAAATTTGTGTAAATCTGTGTTAGTAAGCACTTCTCCTTTGCTGAGATAATACATCCACTTCACAGGTGTGGAATATCAAGATGCTGATAAGAGAGCGTGATTATTGCACAGGTGTGCCTTAGGCTGGCCACATTAAAAGGTCACTCTAAAATGTGCAGTTTTATCACACAACACAATACCACAGGTGTCAAGTTTTGAGAGAGCATGCAATTGGCATGCTGACTGCAGGAATGTCCACCAGAGCTGTTGCTCGTGAATTGAATATTCACTTCTCTAACATAAGCTGCCTCCAAAGGCATTTCAGATAATTTGGGAGCATATTCTCCCAGCCTCACAACCGCAGACCACGTGTAACCAGACCAGCCCAGGACCTCCACATCCAGCACCTTCACCTCCAAGATCATCTGAGACCAGCCACCCGGACAGCTGCTGCAACAATCAGTTTGCATAACCTAAGAATTGCTGCACAAACTGTCAGATACCATCTCAGGGAAGCTCAAGGAAGTCATAACCGACTTGAGTGGACAGATGCTCACATTCTATGGCATTTGGCATGTTGGAGAGGTGTTCTCTTTAAGGATTAATCCTGGTTTTCACTGTATGGGGCAGATGGCATACTGTATGTATGACTTTGTGTAGGTGAGTGGTTTGCTGATATTGATGTTTTGAATCAAGTGGCCAATGTTGGTGGTGGGTTTATGGTATGGGCAGGCGTATGTTATGCACAATGAACACAGGTGCATTTTATTGATGGCATTTTTTAGTGCACAGCGATACCGTGACACGATCCTGAGTCCCACTGTTGTGTCATTCATCCACGATCATCACCTCATGTTGCAGCATGATAATGCACAGCCCCATGTTGCAAGGATCTGTACACACTTCCAGGAAGCTGAAAACATCTCGGTTCTTGCATGGCCAGCATACTCACTGGACATTAAGAGCAGGTTTGGGATGCTGTGGATCAGTGTATATGACTCCATGTTCCAGTTCCTGAAAATATCCAGAATCTTCAACAGCCATGTGGACCAACATTCCACAGTCCACAATCAACAACGTGATCACCTCTATCCAATGATGTGTTGCACTGCCTGAGGCAAATGGTGGTCACACCAGACACTGACTGGTTTTCTGACCCCCTGGATCCCACCAATACAGCAAAAGTAAACTGCACATTTTAGAGTGACCATTTATTGTGGCCAGCCTAAGGCACACCTGTGCAATAATCACGCTGTCTAATCAGCATTTTGATATGCCACACCTGTGAAGCGGATGGATTATCTCAGCAAAGGAGAAGGGCTCACCAACACAGATTTACACAAATTTGTGAGCAATATTTGAAAGAAAAAGGCCTTTTGTGTAGATAGAAAAAGTCTTAGATCTTTGAGGTCAGCTCATGAAAAATGGGACCAAAAACAAAAGTGTTGTGTTTATATTTTTGTTCAGTATAATATTACTTATACTATTAATCTTATCAACTAATTTCCAGTGGGTCTAAATCTATTTCCAAATTACTCAATTAAATGTTCTGTTACTATTGCTCTTTTGTAAAACACATGGTGCCAAGCAGCATTTGTGTCATTGAAATTGTGTTCTACTGAGCAATCAGATGAGGACAATAATAATGATCCATGGCCCAAATCCCACACACAGATGTGCAAATGAACATACAGTCATAGTTTCAGTTCTGAAATTATTCTGAAAAGGTCTGGTCATGTGGATTATCTGGAGGAAGTGACAAAGCAGTTGTGTAAACCGTCTATGTCCCAATTTGACACAATGCATTTCATGTGCTTGATATAATAATACTTTGGTTACATTTGATTAAGATACTTCAACTCAGTTTCTCCTAAAATGTACTGGAATGGAAGGGATGACAATGACGTGGACGTTATTAAAATGTATTCACGAGTACCTAATGTTGTACACTTTGAATAATATCAATTCTAAATCTTTTCTCAGTGTAGTACATTGCAGTTAAACAGAAACTTATCCTTTTAAAGTTATCCTTTAAAATATTACATTTACTATTTTACACAACTTTGACAAAAACCTACGTATGTGCATCTTTATTTATTTATCTATGCTCTCAATAGAGGTTACAATAATGGCTGCAGAACCTGCCATCTACTAAAAGCATATTGTTTATATATGGGATGAATTTGCCATTAGGAATATGAGGACTCTGAGGCATATGCATGGGAGAGATGAAAAATATCACAGGGCTGGTTGGATTATTTCAAAAAGCAGCATGACATTCATTAATCTGCTGACACTACTGACACCAACCACTGACAGAAGCTATAAGCATCTGGTACGGGGAGAAAATTAGGTAAAATTAACCCAATGAACCCTAACCATTTTGGATTTGGTTATTTATGTTTTTTGTGCTCTTTTAGTTGCATTTAAACTACAAATATGTGAGATTCCATATTTAATATTTTGTTTGAACAATTCTAAACTCTTTACTCACCCCATAGGCTTCAGAGATGAGCTGGACCACATTACTGGAATCATCCTCCAGTACACCAACCACAGACTGAGGAATTAACGCACTCAGTGCCTGTGTGTGTGTGTGTGTGAGTGAGAGAGAAAGAGAGAGAGAGAGAGAGCTTTAAACATAGAAAGTCTCAAGCAATACATTTTGGACAGTATGTTAAACGATCTTACCTTATAAGCTGGCACACTCTTCTCTGTCACAGCAAATATCAGTTGAATGTTGTTGGCCTGAAGAACTCTTGAGAGATGTCCTATTGATGGATAATCCTGAAACATACACAATAATATGTATTACGATATGCTACTATGCTGAATAATACACATTACATTTAAGGGACTAAGAGGTTCTAGCATTGCATGTAATCCTCACAAAAGATGTGCCGTCATAAGAACCATCCCTCTTAAGGTGACACTGTCCATCATGTGGCTGAAAGATGCCAGCAAGTCGTCCATCTCCTGCCATGTGGAAAGTGTCATCAGATGTGTAGACCAGAATCCGTGTCTCGTTCCCCCAGTTGATTTTTTTCTGTAAATATACAGACATTATGTAAAATCATTAAATTAGAGGATCTACATCAAATGGCTGGACAAAGTTACCTCAACTAAAGTCATGATTTTAAAATATGAATAACATGGTTGTACAAAACAGTAAATGAATACGGATTGAAAATTTGAGTTGATTTTTTTCAGTCGTAACTAAAATCCAGAGCACAATTTTCATTTTCAACTTTATTTATTTTTTTATTTATTTTCATGGAAATTACTCAAGCATTATTAATTTCTGCCAACATTATACTTCCATTCATTAATTCATTGTCTATAACCACTCATCCAGTTCAGGGTTGCAGTGGGTCTGGAGCCTACCCGGAGCAGGAGTTGAACCCACAACCTCCCGGTCCCTGGAGCTGTGTGACTGCGTGCGGCACCACCGTGCTGCCTGACATTATAATTTGTTACATGAAATTACAAATATGTTTCATTGCTATTTTTTTTTATCAAGTTTTAAAATTTGCAATGAAAAATTATTAATAATTTACAATGATTTATTTCTAATTTTTTCTAAGTAGGGTTTTTATATTTGGACAAATTTAATGTATTAAATTTCCATTTTATTTTACATTTTAATCTTATATTTGGGTTTTCTTTCACTTTCAGTCCTGTTATTACCGTCATATTTATGTATTTTGACTTCTGAGTTTTAATAATGATTAAAAATTATATAGAGCATAAGAATAATGTATTTTTTAATATGCTCTTGCTAGTTATTTAGTGAATAACTGTTTCTTTCCCATGTTAGGGCTATCTTTTATAAAGTACTCTTTACCTGGCATACAGCAGCCTGCATGATGGCATCCAGGCCAGCTTCAGGTGAGTCCAGGTTACCCGAGATTTTCTGTTTACTGACTTCTGCCTTGAACTCGTCAGCTCTGGACGTCAGAGGCAGAACATTGTGAAAGGTAAAGGCAGGCTCGCAGGAGTCCAGGTTGTTGGGGCAGGGGCTTCTACGTCTAGACTTCACTTGGCTAACATACGGCAACATCTCCTTGTCAACAAATGAGCCAAAACCTAAGACGCAACAGAGGTATATTTTGTTTCAACTCTTTGTGCCAGTACTGTATCCAAAAATGTTTATTACATATTTAAGAGCCAAATATCACGTTTAGGGTATGTTAAGGTATATTACTTCCCAAACATCATCACTTGGTTTTCTAGTACAGCTGTGGCAATTTATGTTATATCTCTGTAAGTAATTCCGCTGATGCTTTCTGGAAAACCAATGAGGATGTGTCCAGAAGCATAAACAATCATAAACAGATGTATTATTATTAACAGCTTTTTTATCACTTAGGTTTGAAAACAAAACAAAACATAGTACTAAATTGGATGCGGGGCAAAGTAAAAGCATGTGAGCTAAGCTTAATTAAAAAAAAAAAAAAAAACATAGCATAGCTCAGAAAAAAATTCAGTTGTAAATATCATCTTAAATTTGGACTGAACTTTGGAGATACACACTCTACCCTTTACCTGATATTTGCCTGCAGTGCAACAGAACTTGGCAGCTAGCATAGTTTCAGTTATGTTATTATTATTATTATTACTTGTAAACTTATAATTGCAATATATTGCATAACCCAAAATATATAAATGTTCAGTTAACTTCACATGTGGGAAGATTAGTGCATTGATAAAGTGCATGAAATTAAATCTATCAATAGACCAATCATAAGTATATATTTACATGGTTACACACAGGGGCTATTACCACAATAACTTGGTTGACCACCACTGGGCACAAGTTTAGTTTTAGAAATCACAGAGTAAAATGATATTGACTGTATTCTAACAAAACTCTGTGAATGCTGAATTACTGCACATGTAAGTTTGTGCATCACAAAGCAGATTCTTATCATAAAACAGGAAATTCCTGATGATAATAATCACAATTACAGTGAGTTTAATGCATAATATTATCTTTAAGATTTTGCCCAACTTTCTCACCAGTTACTAGTCATCACACTCTCCACCAGTGAACCTGGTTCCCCAACTCCACAATGCACTCATCTGGAGGGTGAGGGCTAGAAAATGATTCCTAGGAGATACTTGAACATCAAATCAGCTAACAGAAAGAAAGCAGTGATGGGGTGGGGTTGTGTGTGGAGAGGGGTTATGTTTCCAATCCAGACAGCAAGGCTAACTCTGCTCTCCTGGGAATCAAACTGTGAATCTCCCAAAGATAGTTGTTTGAAGAACTACAACTGCACCAAGTTAATACTAATATTTACCAGAAAACCTTTAACTATGTAGCCTTTCAACCTAGAGAAAGAGAGGTTTCCTGTTGTTGGATACAAACAATGATACATAAAACAAGTTGTTCTTTTTCCATCCTAGGTGTCTGACTCTCCTGTAATCTTACCTATGCGGACATTACGGGTGACCTTCTGCAGCGTAGTTAAGATGTCTTGGCCCAAGTTCTTAATCTTCTCTAAATCATCCTTCATGGAGTAGCTCAGATCCATCAGATAGTATAGGTCTATGGGGTACCCTTCAGCCCTACTAAATTCCACATTAAATTCATATGGTTCACCTTTACACAGAAAAGAGAAAAACAAATGTAAAAATGGTAGGTGAAAGTTGCTTTAATTCATGCACAGATAAAGCAACATATAAGTCTGAGAGTACACATTTAAAAACGTAGGGGCTCACCAACTCTGAGCTTGACCTCAATGCTCTGTGGTTTGAGTTGGACCACATTTTCAGGGTTGTTGTTCAGTTTGACGTCCTTCACGTGTATCATATCCGCCTTTTTGTTAATTATGTTTCCCTCACACATCCTAGTTTTGAGGGACTCAAGAGAGTCACATCTGCGCTCATTAGACTCTCCTTCCTTTAGAAAGTCCTAAATCATACAGAAATCTCCTTTATTTTGATTGTCTGACAGCATTAGCCAGGATATTTGCAGACATTTAATTACAGGTATTTCATTTCAATTAAACACATGAGGTGTTTGCTTTTACCCCATTTGAAGATATAGCTTACCAAACTCTATTCCAAATAAATTCAGATATTATGACATTATTGTGAAAGGTTCCAACTGAATAAACACAGATTTGAATGTGAGTTCTTTGTTGGGTAAATCTCCAGTGTGTTAAACATTGAACCTCTGAAGTTCTGAACTGCAGATAGATTGCAGAATCCTGTTGTAATGTGGAAGTAAGCCTCTGTTGCCCCAAAACAGGGGTTGCTAACCCGAGACACATTTAGTTTTTTTTCCTATACATGTGTGGCTCTAGGGCGGCACGGTGGCGCAGCAGGTAGTGTCGCAGTCACACAGCTCCAGGGACCTGGAGGTTGTGGGTTTGTTTCCCGCTCCGGGTGACTGTCTGTGAGGGCTTGGTGTGTTCTCCCCGTGTCCGCGTGGGTTTCCCCCGGGTGCTCCGGTTTCCTCCCACAGTCCAAAAACACACGTTGGTAGGTGGATTGGTGACTCAAAAGTGTCCGTAGGTGTGAGTGCGTGAGTGAATGTGTGTGTGTGTGTGTGTGTCTGTGTTGCCCTGTGAAGGACTGGTGCCCCCTCCAGGGTGTATTCCTGCCTTGCACCCATTGATTCCAGGTAGACTCTGGACCCACCGCGACCCTGAATTGGATAAGCGGTTACAGATAATGAATGAATGAATGAATGTGTGGCTCTTTTACTCATAATAAAACATAGCTGATGGACCCAAGAAGCATGGCATAGAATTGGATAGGGATGGTAAGGAGATGTCCCTACCAGTATCCAGCAATTACTGAATTATCCCTAGCAATGATTTGACGGTTTGTCTAGCCAATGTATTTGGTACACAAACTCTCATTCTCTACTATGAACATTCATTCATTCATTATCTGTAACCGCTGATCCAGTTCAGGGTCGCGAGCCTACCTGGAATCATTGGGTACAAGGCGGGAATACACCCTGGAGGGGGCAACACAGACATACACACACACACCTACGGACACTTTTGAGCCGCCAATCCACCTACCAACGTGTGTTTTTGGACTGTGGCAGGAAACCTGAGCATCGGAGGAAACCCACATGGACACGGGGAGAACACACCAACTCCTCACAGACAGTCACCTGGAGCGGGAATCGAACCCACAACCTCCAGGCCCCTGGAGCTGTGTGACTGCGACACTACCTGCGAATCTATAGGTTATTATACAGGTGGCAACATTAGTGCTGGGCAATAATTCCATATCATTATACAATTGCAATATAAAATGTTTTAATAACAATGATATTATTTTTATACACATTCTCAATATATCAATATATACTATTTACAGCCTCTTTCACTGACAGACGGTCATTACAGAGCACTGCGATCAGTTCATTGCACTCCATTTTAAAGTAAGTTAGTAAATATTAATATTGACAAAACCAAGAGGTTTTTGTTTGACAGTGATGTCATGTTGCTTTCAGTTCATTTCTTTCCAAATTTTCCTGTGTCTTTTTTGTTTGTATCGATATTGGAATGTGTGTGAATACTGTGTGTGTGTGTATGTGTGTGACAATAAACTGTGGGGTTTTATTCCTCCAAGTATTTCCAGACCATGCTTAAAAATGACATGGCATTATGGAAAGTGCCTAAAAGTCAGGAAACATCCTCACACCCTCAAATAAATTCAGTATTCAAATGATTTACACAACCTAGGCATAGTGAGGCAAAACATATACATATGGTATTGGACAATGAAAGTCTGAAGTTTGTTTTTGCATTTTAAATCCTAACAGCTGCTAACAGTGTTGTCCTCTCAGTTAAGTGTTTTAATGTATGGGAATTAGCAGAAACAATTCAATTGCTTAATTTACAATGGATTCTGAGGCACAAACGATTTTGTACTAACTTTTCTGAATATGTAACCAATGGAAAGTATACAGACTAAACACTCTAACTCACAAGTTGCTGCCATTTGATGTGTGGTATTTCCCTATCAAGAAGCTGACACTGCACTAAGCTCACCACAAAGATCTGTTTCAGTCCACATGTGCTAGAAAGAACCTCTGTGTGTCTGATATATCTGTGCTAAATTTATGTGTGCTAACATAATACCATATTTTTTGCAATCTGGAAAACTTTATACTACTATATGTATTATAATCATTTCATTATAATAGTTTTTTTGTTTGTTTGTTTGTTTTTGTTTTTTATTTTTATTAAGTTATCTTACATAGCAGTTAGTCCTTTTTTAGAAGGAAAGAAAATAAGGAAGCCCAAGAGCTCACCATTTGGATGTGGAAATAAAGATCCTTTATTTATCTTCTTGTTTTTTTATCAATTATTTTTCTGAAGTACTCTGATCTTTACAATGTGATCAACATGCTGGTCAGTGTTACAAGTGGAACACAGTGTGAAAAAAAATGTAACCGGCATTTTGTAAAAAATGCTTGCAATGTGACATTTCCCAATTTTTCTCATTTACCTACCTGCATTTTACACCATGCACAACCTGGACTCCGCAGACATTCATTGCATGAGGCCTTTGGCTGACAAACTGATGTTGAATAAGAAAATAAAATAAAAAAAAAACAAAGAGAGAGAAATTTCATGATTATAATTCTGTAAAATACATGTCATGTCTCTGTTTGATTTTATAATGTGTATTCACTACCTGCTGTACACGTCTGTCCCACAAAGTGCAGTAGAAGAAACACCACTAGAAGGAACATCATGACCTGCTGGTGGAGACGTAGTTATGTAAATTAAATCTGCTGGGGTAGATGGTAATACATTAGGCCTGTCATGATTTGTTCATACTATTGCTTTGTAGTTATACAATTACTGACTGTAGTCCAAATGCTACTCGGCATACTCAAGAAAATGTAAAATACAAGGTAAAAAGAAAAAGTAAAATACAATTAAAATTGAAAACAGAATTCCTTTAAATGTCAATAAGTTAAAGAAAGTAGAAATTGTGCCTCTACATCTGTAGACGAGCATAAATACAAATCACAAAATGGTTTTGAAATTTGACATTTATAATGCTTTCTGAGAATTACCAGAGATATTTAGGCCAATAGTAGCATCACCACTGACACTGAGCAAATGAACAGAGCACTTGTATGTATTGTTTCTGTTTTTGTCTGTATTCATGCACCATATTGTTATGCTAGAATAATAGCAATTCATCACATCACTCTGCTATTGTTGTTTGCTATATATAGGCCTACAAGTGAAACAAAGTTTTACATTTTCTATGGCTGTACAATTGATCAAATTACATTCTAAGCCTTAATTTTAATAAGCACACATCCATTTTTAGTGTTGTAAGTAAAATAATCTTTTACAGGACTGTGTAAGGGACCTGTGCACTTTTAAATCATACAGGCACTGGTAAAGTAATCACTGATGGATGTGTAGTTTCATGAGTATTTTCATATTATTATTTCATAATGGTTTTACTTCTGCTCAGGTATATTACTGAGTAAAGGAAATATATTTAACCACTAATTCATATTCCTGCTACTTTCCCAGTGTACTGAGTAAGAAATTGGAGATTTAGCATTTTACTTTGGAACAAAAATATCCAAAATGAGAAGAAAAGAGTCAAAAACATGAGTTCCTCTAGTGATAGATTCTATATGCATGAAGTTCCACGTTAAGTGTTTCAGTATTTAAGAATATTCAGAGATTAGGTTTTGTACTTCACTGCAAATTGTTTTTGGTAAATTACTCTTACTTATGCAATCATTTGTCAGTTTAGTTTTATTTCTGCTTCTGTCATTAAACTGTCAAGGAATCTGTAAAACTACTTATTGATAATTTAGGAATAGTCTCTATGGTAGTTCATGATATAGTTGAATTAAAAACGCAATGACGGATTGTGTTGGTGGTTTGAGGTTGTAATTTACAGTATAAATCGATTAAAAGATACAAATTATTTACTGTATTTTGTATTTTTTTTAAAGTTTCATTTTTAAAGGGTATATACCTTAATAACAACTATGTCTATATTTAATTTTTTAAAATGTGTCTATATATAAACAACACAGTTCAGAGTTCTCTAAGCATTTCCTGTATTTTAAGTAGTATTTTGAACGTATATCCATTAAAATTTGCCAGTCAGCCTAGTGCTATGATATAAAATATAATTTATATTTCCTTCCCACTGATTTTTTGTTTAACTAGTGCCCCATGCCTGTTTATTTTAAATGGAAAAAAGATTAGTTGCACTTACCGTGGCTTATCTGAGGACTCTTTTATGTTAAATTCTCACTTCTTCTCAGAGCTCCACGGTGTCTGACTCACACAGATAATCTGTTCCCACAAACAGACTCACACTTCCCTCATAGACACTCACCCCGGTCTCCTTGCCATATCAAAACAACACTTCTTCCTTTTAACACCCCGTTGATAGCTGGGGACTAATAGGCTAAAAGAAAAGGTCAAGAACACATTGGAATAGCAATAGTTGACAAAATCATTATTTTTTTCAACAAACAGGATGGTTTAAGATGATTAGAGAGGTCAAGCAACTGGAATAAATCGGACCCTGGAGCAGACTCTCTATTTTGTTCTGCCAGTGCTAAATAAAACAAAAAGAAAATGGCTGGCATTTATGACCTACTATATTATGATTATCACATCTTATAACTTGATCAGTCTGAGGTCCTGACACAATCCTAATAAAATTATGCATTAGCATCTCATAATACTCAGGTATTTTCTGTAATAAAACAGTCAATCATTACTATACTTTATGAGACACTTTCCTGTAGTTATGGTTTACCAAATGACTATTTCAAGTGCTAAAAAGTAGTTTCTACACAAGTGAAATATTGCACATTTGTGGGAGCACTGCAAGTTGCCACATCCCTCTTCCTGCAGGTGGGGGATGATTCTGGGTCAACAAGAATACTCAACCTACATTAACCAGTTTTTCAGTTGGTCTATTTTTTTTAAATGAACACACATGTTCAGAAGTTAGAAATTATTTTTTATTAATAATTGTGGTGATATGTAGATTTATTTTATGAGAAGATACAATGTAGGTTGAAATACTAGGAGGAGGCACCGGAAAGTATTTAAAGTTTCCTTCGAGTTGTTTTAATGTGTCATTAAAGAATATTCTACAACTCCATTTACAACTTTAGTTGAAAAATTTGAACTTGTAAACAGTAATAATCCATACTGTGACATTTGTAAATAAAAATAGCAATCCCAAACTTTTAAACACTAGAGTATGTGAAAGAAACATTTCCTTGTTTGAAAAAAAAAATCCAGTCCTCTGAAAGTTACAGGGCAGCTTTTTATTGCTTTACTGTTTCAGTTTCAACTTAAAGGACCACGTGTAATAAATAAAAGCAAATGTGAGGGACAAAGGCATGTAAATATTTGAGTTTGATGTTCAGAAGTAATAAGTACCAGATATGGTCTCATAGATGATAAATTGAGACATAAAGCAGAGAAAGGAAGTGGGCAAGCATGTGTGCGTATGCACATGCACATTGAGTGTGTGGTTTTCAATGGAAACTGTGTCTAGACTGATGAAATACTCAAGAGGGCTGCAAAGAAAACCAGAAGCACCAGTATGTTTGTGTGTGTGTGTGTGTGTGAGAGAGAGAGTTTAGACTGCTCCTCTCTTCTTTATCACACTCTCTAAAGCTGTCTTCTCTGAGATATCCAGACTGATCTTGTATTTGGCCAGAATCTTCAGAATAGGCCTTAACTTCAGCCACCACTGAGTCTTGGGGATACGATGCCTGGAAAGAGGTGGAGTAGGGGATAAATTAGGAAACCTGAACAGCATAGGATAAACTGAATGTGCACTGGCCTCCTAGGAAGCAGAATGAAAAATGGCAGAAAAAAATGTGTTGCAGAATGTTAACTCACTCAAAGTCAGTGCTATTTTTGAGTTCAGCAAGAGGCTGGAAGACCAAACCTCTTTTCCTCATACCCAGAACACAGGCAGAGTCCGGTGTGTTGGCAAAGATGCGACCTGTGCAGGAATCCACAGTGAAACTCAGAGAGGCAAATCCATGAATCAGTCAGGACACAGAAGATAGAAAATCCCCCAAATGAGCCCTCACTAACCATGTCTGTAACACTCCTTCAGTTTATCAGTCAACCACAATACTGCTTTAGCACCCATCTTAGTGGCAAAGTTTCTGTCAAATGGTGTTGGAGTTCCACCCTGAGAGAGTGAGAGAGAGAGCGAGAGAGAGAGAGAGCGAGAGAGAGAGAGAGAGAGTTATAGCAGTTTTAGTATTCTTCAAATAGGTTTCATTTTATGTGGAAGTTATTAAAAAATTTAAATGGTTCTTCACATCTCATTTACAACAATGGTTCTCTAAAATACTATCCACTGAAAGTATTTAAGGGAACTAAACCTTGTTTTCCTTACAGCATCATTTTCATTTGCATTTTGGTAACCTTTTGTAAGAGTGTACAGTGTATCATTGCTAGAACCTGTTGCATGTGCCCCAGCACATTTTTGCGGCAGTCGAAAATTCCTCTGCCCTCCTCAGAGTATAGGTTAAAGATGAAATCTGTGCTGTAGTTGGGGTTACACTTCTCATTTCTGTGGAGAAATGAATTCATGTTGTAAACAATACAAATGCATATTTCCCAGTGTAATAATGCAAACGTTCTGATGTTTACATACAGGACATATCATTGCTGTAAAAAAAACATTGATTTTTCAAAATTATCATTTTATATGAGGACATTGTTAATACAATTAATAAATTAACTTTCAATGGGAATTGACAGAATAGAACATTTACCAAGTAATTTGAAAAAAAAAAAAAATACAGAATACAATTATTGCAAATCATAAACCAAGATATCATAGTCAAACTGAAAAATTGTTTTGTTTTGTTTTTTCACCCCAAATTAGAATATGAGACCAGCAACATGTTTCAAACAAGTAGAGACTTGTAGAGACTGCTTAATTGGTGTAATGCTAAAAATGAAAAAAAAAAAAAATTTAAAATAAAATACTTGTTGGAACAGGGGGGCAAGGTGGCACAGCAGGTAGTGTCGCAGTCATACAGCTCCAGGGACCTGGAGGTTGTGAGTTTGATTCACGCTCCGGGTGACTGTCTGTAAGGAGTTGGTGTGTTCTCCCCGTGTCTGCGTGGGTTTCCTCCGGGTGCTCTGGTTTCCTCCCACAGTCCAAAAAAATACGTTGCAGGTGGATTGGCGACTCAAAAGTGTCTGTAGATGTGAGTGAATGTGTCTGTGTTGCCCTGTGAAGGACTGGCGCCCTCTCCAGGGTGTATTCCTGCCTTGTGCCCAATGATTCCAGGTAGGTTCTGGACCCACCGCAACCCTGAATTGAATAAGCGGTTACAGATAATGAATGAATGAATGAACTTGTTGGAACATCTCACATCTAATTATGTTCACTGGAAAAAATTCAGTAACATTGCTAGCAAGATGTGCAAATCTACAGCAATTTTGTCACTCAGTTCCCATATGCTTACAGAGAATTATAAAACAAGAGGTGATACAACACAGTGATAAACATGCCTCTGTCCCAGCTTTTTGAAACATGTTCCTGAAATGTAATTCAATATGGGCAAATATTAATAACATTTTAAAAAATATATTTGTCTCTACAGTTAATATATTTTTGCATCATTTTAGTCACTTCCTATTTTATTTAAATTTTTTAGTGTTCCAGTTTTTACGGTTGTAAGCAGACCCAAAATATACATTTTTAATCTTAGTCTTCCAGTGGTACACTCATGAGAACTGCGATTACATTTAGGGAAGACATAGAAACATTTAAAGTAAAAAAAAAGTCACAGGAACCAACCTGAGTATGAGACCTCTTTTCACAGTAGTCTTCATCTTCTCCACCAAATGCTCAACATTTGTCTTTCAGTTAAAAAAGAAACACACATATCAGAGCCAAAGAATGTCAATAATGTGTGGGGAATCATGTATGTTAAACATACATCAAGTATTTTTATTAGTTAAAGTTTAATATAGGTTTGCGCCCAGCTGATTATATATATAAAGGATGGGCATTTATATGGATACACCTTAATAAAATGGGAATGGTTGGTGATATTAGCTTCCTGTTTGTGGCACATTAGTATAAGGGAAAACTTTTAAAGATGGGTGGTAACCATGGTGGCCATTTTGAAGTTGGCCATTTTGGATACAACTTTTGTTTTTTCAATGGAAAGAGGGTCATGTGACACATCAGACTTATTGGGAATTTCACAAGAAAAACAATGGTGCTTGGTTTTATGTGCTGGTCATAAATGAGAATATCAGGAAAAAAAATGTTTATTTCAGTAATTCCATTCAAAAAGTGAAACTTGTATTTTACACTCATTAATTACACAGTCTGATGATTATAACAGACAATTAATGAAAACCCCAAATTCAGTATCTCAGAAAATTTGAACATTACTTAAGACCAATACAAAAAAAGGATTTTTAGAAAAGCTGGCCAACTGAAAAGTATGAACATGTACAGCACTCATTACTTGGTTGGGGCTCCTTTTGCCTGAATTACTACAGCAATGCAGTGTGGCATGGTGTCTGTCTGTGGCACTGCTCAGGTGTTATGAGAACCCAGGTTGCTCTGGTAGTGACCATTGGCTCTTCTGCATTGTTGGGTCTGGTGTATTGCATCTTCCTCTTCACAATACCCCAGGTACTGGTATATAGTTGATAAAGTTGATCAGCAGCAGGAAGCATGAAGTGTTCTAAAACTTCCTGGTAGATGGCTGCGTTGACCTTGGACCTGTGGACCAACCAAAACACTGTGGACCAACACCAGCAGATGACATGGCACCCCAAGCCATCACTGACTGTAGAAACTTTACACTGGACCTCAAGTAACGTGGATTCTGTGCCTCTCCTCTCTTCCTCCAGACTCTGGGACCTTGATTTGCAAAGTAAATGCAAAATTTACTTTCATCAGAGAACATGACTTTGGACCACTCAGCAGCGGTCCAGTCCTTTTTGGAGATGCTTGGGAGATGCTTCTGATGCTGTCTCTTGTTCAAAAGTGACTTGACACAAGGAATGCGACAGCTGAAACCAAAGTCTTGCATACATCTGTGCATGATGGTTCTTGAAGCACAGACACCAACTGCAGTCCAGTCTTTGTGTTTTGTATCATAATCCTCTCCAGGGTTCGGTTATTCCTATTGCTTGTACACTTTTTTCTACCACATCTTTTCCTTCCCTTTGTCTCTCTATCAATGTACTTGGACACAGAGCTCTGTGAACAGCCAGCACTCTTTAGCAATGACCTTTTGTGTCTTGCCCTGCTTGTGTAAGGTGTCAATGGTCGTCTTTTGGACAACTGTCAAGTCAGCAGTCTTCCACATGATTGTGTAGCCTACAGAACTAGACTGAGAGACAATTTAAAGGTCTTTGCAGGTGTTTTGAGTTAATTAGCTGATTAGAGTGTGGCACCAGGTGTCTTCAATATTGAACCTTTTCACAATATTCTAATTTTCTGAGATACTGAATTTGGGGTTTTCATTAGTTGTCAGTTATAAACATCAGATTAAAAGAAATAGACACTTGAAATATATCAGTCTGTGTGTAATGAATGAGTATAAAATACAAGCTTCACCTTTTGAATTGAATTACTGAAATAAATCAACTTTTCTATTTCAAATATTCTATCAAATATTCTAATTTTATGACCAGCACCTGTATATGACTTTTTTTTGTTTGTTTGTTTTTATTGTGTGTGTGTGTGTGTGTGTGTGTGTGCTTACTCTATTAATGAAAATATTCTATAAAAGCACTTGAACAGAATATTTATTTTCTGTATGATTTCACTAAAAAAGGTCATATTTATGTCCGTCCAAATATTCTGGTCACTTCTGTTGCTTCTGTTATAAAACCACATAAAAATGCATCTTACTTCAATATATTTCTACAATGTTGAACATAGGCAAACTGAACATATATTCATCAAATTTTACCTCTAGGTCATGGATACCAAAGGGTTCTTCAAAGATGTAGGCAGCGTCAGCTCCAGCAGCCAGGCCTGCCATGGTTGACAGATAGCCACAGTATCCCCCCATAGTCTCAATGATGAAAACCCTACGCTTTGTCCCAGCTGCTGACTGCTTTATCCTGTCACATGTCTTACAGACATAAAAATTGAGTTAGTGTGTGTGTGTGTGTGTGTGTGTGTGTGTGTGTGTGTGTGTGTGTGTGTGTCTCACATCTGTAATGGTGTTCAGAGCAGTATCAGCTCCGATGCTGAAGTCAGATCCAGGAATGTTATTGGACACAGTGGCTGGAATGACAATAATGGGAATACACAATTCCTCAAATTTCTCTCTACCAGTCACCAGCTCCAAACCCCCAACAAATGCCTTAGAGAGAGAGAGAGAGAGAGAGAGAGAGAGAGATTTAGTATAAAATCTTAAAAGCATACACCAGCCATACCAGTGGTGGGGGTTGGGCTGAGGTTGCTACTGCAAGGCAAATGAATGAGGTATTTCTGAAGTTTTGGAGCTAATATATTGAGCCATGCCCTCACTACCCTTTAATTTGTAGCACAATCTTTTATACTGTATGTCATTTGTTTTTAAATAATTTAACAACAAATTATTTATTTTATTTTATTTGTTCATAATACATTTACACATAAATATTTAATAAACCACGATCTGTGGTGTCTATAAACACCCCCACATCATGCTATTTGTTGCCTATTGCACCATACAACCACCAATGACCAGATATTATTTGCACAGCACAGCAGAGACAATGCAAGGGTCCTGGCATGTAGTGTTGTGCTGGTAAAAGTGTAGGCCTACTTTTTAAACAATACAGTATCACTATCTAATGTCTTACCTCAAATCCACCAATGATCACCAGAGCATGGATATTAAACTTGGCTATATTCTGACTGATCTCTTCCATCATGCTGGCTGGCAGTGTCCTACACACCAACACAGAAAGAGGGCGATAGAGAGCTACTTCCAATAGAATATTGAGGCTTGTGTAATACGAGATGCCTTGAAAATAAATACATTTGAGAAGAACATGTGCACCTATCAGCCACAAAATTAAAACCACTGACAGAGGACGTAAATAATATTGATAATCTCATTACAGGGGCACCTGTCAAGGGCTGGGATTTAAAAAGCAGCAAGTGAACAATCAGTTCTTGAAGTTGATGTGTTAGAAGGAGGGAAAATGGGCTAGGATAAGGATCAGAGCAACTTTAATAAGAGCCAAATTGTGAAGGCTAATAGATGGGGTCAGGTCATCTTGAAAATGTTAGGTTTTTTAGGTGTTTGCTGTGGTTAGTTTCTGCTCAATGTGGCCTAAGGAAGGACAACAAGTGAATCAGCGACTGTGTCATGGGCATCCAAAGGTCATTGATGAGTGTGGAAATGAAAAATTGGAGCACAAATTGCAGAAAGAATTAATACTGGCTATGACAGAGAGAAGTCAGAGCACAAAGTGCATCGCAGTGTGTTACATATGTGGCTGCAAAGCTGCAATCAGGTCAGGGTGCCCATGCTGACCCCCGTTCACCATCTAAAGTACATACAATGGACACATGAGTATCAGAAAATTGTTGTCTGGTCTGATGAATCACATTTTCTTTTATATCATGTGGATGGCTGGGTGGGTGTGCCTCGCTTACCTGGAAAAAACCTGACACCAGCATGTAATTTTCAAGAAGACAAGCTGATAATAATGTTACATTCTGCTAGAAGACCTTCTGGATGGTCTTTTTTTGTTTGTTTTTTGCATGTACAACTTACATAACCATTGTTGCAGATGAAGTATTATACTTCATCATAAAGGTATTCACTAATGGCAGTGGCCTCTCTCAGCAGGATAATGCACCCTCTCACACTGCAAAAACTGGTGAGGAATGGTTTAAGGAACATGACAAAGTGTTGATTTTCCTCCAAATTTTTAATTTAATCAAGCATTCGAGGGATGTGCCTTCAGAAGTTTTCTAGAGTTCGTGCCTTGACAAATTAGAGTGGTTTTAGCTTCACAAAGGGAACCTACACAATTTTGCACAGGTGGTTTTAAACTTATGGCTGATCTGTGTACATTTTAGTGGTGTTTAGTAAAGATTAACAGAGGCAATTTTGTTTGTCTGACAGATAGATCTGCTGTACCTCTTTGTTCCTAAATTAGAGCCACCCTGCCCAGTCCAGCTTCCCACAGCAGCCCAGGAGATTGGCTCAATCTGGACACAGCGCATAGGGAATGAGCTCATGTGTGCATTTTAAATGAGTGTACATTGTGCATTTTACTTTGCATTTTGTACTCATTTAATTACATTTCCATGTGCGAGTCCCTCGAAGCCATCGTGTATGGCCAGCATGTGATGTCCCTGAAGGATGCCTATCCTGACTGCAGAACGCACTGCTGCATTCATACCAGCACATGGAGCTCCTACATTCATTAGAGCTATGTTTATATTACTCTACAGAAAGAATGTGAGGCAAATGGGAAGAGAAGAAACAAAGCTAAGATGACAGAAATGCAATAAGCTATTTATGGTATTAAGACAGAAATGGTTACTGTGGTGATTGATCAGTAGATATAACCACTTACTTTCTTTTCAGCAGGATTCACATGAGCCAGCAGCTTATAAGTATTCCAGTTGTTCTCAAAACTCCTGCAGAGCAGAAGCAGCACACACAGTAGTTTCAGTTTATAGATAGAACTGAGCAGAAAGAAAGGCAGAAAAATAAACACAGGTAACACTCACTTTCCTCTAAGCTTCACAGCCTCGTCAAACTTGCCGTCTGCCATGGCTTTGGTCACGTCTTTAGTCTGAGAGAGGGGGAAATGTATAGGTAATAATATTACAAACAAATCTAACAGCACTAACAGCACAGTGAATTTAGTGCCATTTTTTACATTTAATACATGTATGTGTAAAAGCATAGGCCTTCGGTTATATGTTTATTTACATCATTGACACTGGCCTAGAATTCCCCTTGTACAACATCCACAGAAATATGCATAACATATCAGCATTAAATTCTTCTTACAGAGGCTTTTAGATCTGAATAGGCACAGCTAAGTAGTTCTACAATCTGTTTATTAATAGTTATTAATTGGGTGTTAAACTCATTAAAAGTCTGTAATAATCAATTATAACACATAGATAAAAAAGGAAACAGTAACCCATTATTTGCCAAATAGTGAACCAAAATCCAGCAACTGTTAAACCACCATTCTTGCAAAATACTGACCTTACTGTGTCTTCTCCCTCAGTCAACATTAACCCTGTCAGCTTCAGCAAATATTTAACCATTTAACCACCAAGAGGAACACATTAACTACATATAGAAAGTATTTTTAGACAAAGATGATAATGTGGTGTACATTAACCTATGAAAAGACTAAATTCACATACTTATGTCTTAGCTTATTTTTAACCTCAATATTTTAGGTACGTTATTTGACACCTTCAGTTTTAGACAAAAAAGAGGTTACCGTTACCCTTTCTATCTCTGTTAAAAATGATCATTAATGACATTTAAGGCCTAATTATTAACCATATATATATATATATATATATATATATATATATATATATATATATAGGTTAAATCTTTACAGGTTAAGGAAACATCTTTAAAGTATTTTGAGGTGAAATCCTACCACTTGCACACACTCCATGAGGGGCAGTCTGACAGCCTGGTTTCCAGAAAGACTGACCACACAGGCAGGTGTGTCAGGTGTGGCCTCCAGCAGAGCCATCACAGCCTCCACTCCCATCCGACTGCCCTAAGAGAGTGAAAGAAATGCATCATCTCACACTATGCATGAATTCCTTTCATTTTTCTAAATACTGTGAGACACTCTTAAATACCAGGATTCTGTCAAAAGCTGAAGGTGTTCCTCCTCTCTGCACATGGCCCAGGATGGTCGCTCGAGTGTCAAAGCCCAGCTTCTTAGTGACTAGCTAAATACAGTTAAAACATAAACATTATCTACTAACAAAAACAGGACAGTTATCATGTTTTCTTTGTGCTATTTTGAGTTAGGGTTAATCTGAGGAGATCCTCACATTTTTGATCATGTCACAAGTGATGGGTTTTCCAAAGCGGTCCATAGCTCCCTCAGCCACGATGATAACATTCAGACGATGGCCCAGGCTTCTTTGCTACAAGGAAATCAAATACATAAACACAATATAAACATACAAATCATGACATCAGAATCATAGTGGCATCAACATTTTTTTTTTAACATCAGCACCCTGCAGATGTTTCACACTAAAAAAGCTGAATATTTAAGTGATGTCTGTAGAAGGGAATAATAATAAAAATCTGACAAAAGTGTAAAAAATAATGTTTAATAATGTTTTGAAAACAAGCACTGTAGACTTGGTTTGGGATTATAAAGTTTTATATGCAGTCCAGTACTTTTGTTTGTGCATGTTTGCATATGGGCGGCACGGTGGCGCAGCAGGTAGTGTCGCAATCACACAGCTCCAGGGGCCTGGAGGTTGTGGGTTCGATTTCCGCTCCGGGTGACTGTCTGTGAGGAGCTGGTGTGTTCTCCCCGTGTCCGCGTGGGTTTCCTCCGGGTGCTCCGGTTTCCTCCCACAGTCCAAAAACACACGTTGCAGGTGGATTGGCGACTCGAAAGTGTCCGTAGGTGTGAATGTGTGTGTGTCTGTGTTGCCCTGTGAAGGGTGTATTCCCGCCTTGCGCCCGATGATTCCAGGTAGGCTCTGGACCCCCCGCGACCCTAAATTGGATAAGCGGTTACAGATAATGGATGGATGGATGGATGTGTTACATTGGCAAGTCTCCTGCAGAGGTGGTCTTCCCAGCCATCATCCGGAGGCATTTCAGGAATAAAAACCCAGTCAGCACCACTGGCCAGAGCAGTTACTAATGCCAAATATCTAGACACAGAAATACAATGGAAAAAATTATTACCACATACTAGCAAACAAATGGATAAATTAAGTGTGTAGCCTAGTGTTACATACCCACAGTGTCTGCCCATCACCTCCAGAATGAAGGCTCTTTGATGACTGCAGAGAGAGGAAGAGAGATATATTGGATTTTGTCTTCTAGATGTCTCGATGTGAGAGATGTGTTGTGATGTGTAAAATCTCATCACCACTCACCATCTGCACTTACACGTCCGTTCTGACCTTAATCTTGACCTCCAGTGACCAGGCCTGAATACCCAGGTAGAGTCAAGCCCAAAAAAATCAATTCCATGCTTATGTCCTGAGCTAGAATTACTCATCACAGTGCCACTTCTCTTTCTAGTAGGTCATTTAGTAAGTCTAGCTGACTGGGACACCATTTTCTACATTTTTTCTGGATATTTTCTCTCGTATAAAATGTGTGTGTGTTAGGAAGGCTTAGATTACAGCAGACAATTTCCACTTAATAAATTTGTATCTAGAATTTGGCTTAATTTTTGTTTAGAAATACATTCTCTCCTAAACAAGGTTGTAGCTATAAGAATATGCATGTTACTTTCTGTATAGTTATGTTAGCTTAGTCAAAGACCCATAACCTAGACAACTTCATGTTTGCACTGGTTACTTTACCAAGAACAGTCATAATCAATTTTTCATCTTTTGGAATTAAATATTTACATTGCTTTTAATAACCTCTGTTTTACAGAGTCTCTGTAAAAAACAAACTGGCTTCCTGTGTTATCTCCCACCCCAGTTGGGGCTACATACGACTGGCATTAACAAAATGTCAGATCACATGAACATTAGTGGGTGGACAAATCAGCACAAGGCTGAATAAGTGGTCATGTGCAAGCAATATGTACATGGCTGTGACTTCACAACCATGATGAAACTGGTTGTTTTTGGAACTTTTTTCCATACGTACACCATATGGACATTGAGCAATATGGAGCATTTTGGAACATTAACAATGTTCATATAATTAACAATGTTCATATACTTGAATGAAGTCATGTTAAATGTTTGGTTGTGTGTGTGTGTGTGTGTGTGTGTGTGTGTGTGTGTGTATGTGAATGCACATATTTCTGCATCTGTTCATATACCTTTGTGCTGTGGTTGTAATGGCATCCACCACCTCCATAATCCTGTGTAAGGCTGAGTCTGTTCCGATTGTCATATCAGTGCCACAGAAGTCATTGTCTATGGAGCCAACCATTCCTACGATGTTCAGATGGGACGAGCGCCTGGCCTCCTCAGCTGTGATCTTGCCTGAACAGACACATGCACTATTATAAAAATGGTTCACTAAAAATCAAATGCATATAATTTTGTGAATGAGTCTTGATCATTGGAGACTAGGGTAAGAAATAAACTATAGAAATTAAATTGAAGGTTGGTTTGGGTCACACCTGCTTTAAGCAGGATTTGAAGCAGTTCACTCCACTCAGAGCGGAACTCATTGGCTCCAGTCAGGCTTCCATCTCCTCCGATCACACACAGGTTAGTGATGCCTAGCTTCACCAGGTTACATGCTGCTTTAGTGCGGCCTTCCTTAGTGTGGAAATCCTTACAGCGGGCACTGCCGATTACTGTGCCACCCTGCAGGGGTTAGCAAGAGGTGTATATATGGCGTTAAAAGCATTAAAGCTGCACTTGTACAGACAGAGAGTATCTACATTGGGGTGGTTTCCCATACAGGAATTAAGCCTAGTCCTGGATTACACAACGTTTTGAATTGTGATGTTTTATTTAATGAAGAATAGTCTAGCACTAGGTTTAAGCCCTGTCTGGGAAACCGCCCCACTGAGTTTATTTTTGGTCTATGTTGCATACTCTTTGGCTCAGCTTTAGAGCATGTAAACAGGGATGTGTCTGCTGCATCTATAAGCTACTGTTGATTAACATGGATAATTATCTTGATGTGATTCCTTTTTCTCAGAAAAGGCCAGAAAACACATTTATAAACACATTTATAAAAATAGCCAGTGAGCATTTACTGCATTCCATAAATTCCCTTGTGTTTATACATTTATTGCCTTTTTCTTGACACATTCTATCTCATCTTTGACAAGATGTGTCCATCATAACTTAAGACTCTCCTTTACTGTTAGTGAATAATGATTTGATTTTTTAATTCTTACTCTCTATTCATATATTTTAAACATTTATTTAGGGATTCTACCCATTTTTCTTTATTATAAATATGTCAGTTGACAGGTGAGTTTTTTCAAAGGACAAAGATTTACAGTCAATATTATAAATTGTCATATTCATGAAAATGTTTGTCTGAAAAGATCTTGTTTCTGCGGTCCTGAGGTTCAGACACTGTGTTATGACAATGTTATTTTAATTAGATGTGATTACATTCAAATACATTTAGAGCTGAGAGCCTGTGTGTAAGAGGCAGGGAAAAGGCATGTGTGTGATTGTGTGCAATTCATGGTCCATTAACTGGAGCACTTTGACTGAACTCATTAAGTGGAGCTCTTTGCCCCAACATTACTACATATTACATCACAGTAATGTGCCACTTCTACCAAACGCAGCCCTATTGCGACTAGTCTTCAAAAACTATTATTGTTATTTATTTTATTTTTTTGGATTTTTGCCCAATTATCTCTACGGTGTCAGTTAGCACCAATTTCTACTACACACTGCTGGATTCTCCCCTTTTCACATGCATCATTACTCTAAATCACATGAAGCCAGAAACTACATCATGTTCTCTTGGACACTGCGCTATAGCTGACTGTGGCATCCTTAAGATTTAACACTGGACAATTGCAACATTCAGTAGGCCCAAGATATAATTTAATTTAATGTAATATTTGTAGAATTTTATGTTAGGATGTGTAAAATATTGCACAAATTAATGGGCATAATATAAGTTCCAACACAAGAACAAAAGTTATAAATTTAGAGAGTGTAGCTCATTGTGTTCCCATGCACAATTTATGTCAAGCATTGCCCTACATAAATGGTTAGTATATGATGACTGCTTCGCTGTGGTTACAGTTTTTAGTTAGTATCAAAATTCATATCCTGCTGCTGTCAGGTGTCACTGCTTGGCTGAGAACAACCCACAACCTGAATAAACTTCTTTCTTTTAATGTAAGTATAAAGTGTTTGAAACCTCAGCAATCTGTCAGTGTTAACATGCAAATCACATCTATTATCCTGTAATGATTCTTGTATTATGCATTTTTGAATTTTTAGAAAAATTGTATCAGTACAGCGACCCTGAACTGGATAAGTGGTTACAGACAAAGAATGAAGGAATTAATGAATTATATCAGTGTCATTATTTGATAAAACATGGACTTTTCTCATGTCACAGAACATAACGGAGATTTTTTTATATAACTGCCTGCCCACGTGAAATAAATTTAGAATGCACAAACTGAAGTATAAAAATTAAGATATCAAATAAACATAAAATAAGACATTAAATGAATATAATATAATATAGCCAGACAACAAAGTCCTATGTCCACTGATGAAGGACTAGAGCACAACCAACCCATACTGTGCAGCAACAGATGTTTCTCTGACTTTACATCTACAAGGTGGGCCATCGAGGTATGTGTGTCTAACAGAGTGGACAGTGAGTGGGTACAGTGTTTGAAAACTCAAGCAGCACTGCTTTGTCTGATCCACTCTTACCAGCACAACACACACTAACATACCACCACCACCATGTCAGTGTCACTTATGTAGATTTGTAGAACTACACTCTGTTAGACATGCCCCTGGCTTGCTCTCCTGGGGTTTTTTACATATACTACATTTTTACATTTCATGTCAAAACTTTGTCTTTACTGGAATTCTGTGAAGCTGCAGTGTGACAACACCAGTTGTAAAAGCACTATAGAAATAAATTTGATTTTATTTGATACAAAGTGCTCCTGTGTGCAGCATAATGCTGTGCAGTAGATCAGGAGGTAGTAGGTTATGTTGGGAGAGGGCAGGTATTGTAAGAAAAATAGTGAGAGTAGCGAGAGAGAGAGAGAGAGAGAGAGAGAGAGAGAGAGAGAATGGAAGTGTATTTTTTACCAGCTGCAGCATCATAGATACACTCTCCCATGTTGCTAGGCGAATGTGATCTCCTCCATCCACCAGACCCTGATAGCCCTACACACACACACACACACACACACACACACACACACACACACACACACACCACAATCAATAAACAAATTATAGGAATTAAAATAATTTCCTATACTAACTACAATTAAATACTTTTTTTTTGTGTGAGTGTGTCATACCTCATGCACAAAGTAGACTTTTGCACCAGTATAGATGCCCACTCTTACAGTGGCTCTAACAGCAGCGTTCATACCTGTGTGATAAGTAGAGGGGTAGGATACAGATATTGGTATATTAACATATATAGCTTCAAAGCTAAATATATTCATATATTTATTTAGTGACATTATATTTAAACATTTTGTTAAATAATATAAATTGTATTTACAAAAGTGAATAATTTTGCAATTAACAATTCATCCTTCATTTTTGTTGTGAGCTTGAAAACATTAAAACATCAATGTCTGAATGATTGTGGGGTAATGATCATGGTGAACAACAGTGAGGTTGTGCTGGTGCTTTCTCGTGGGAACAGACACATAACTGTGACCTAAGGAAGTGAAACTTCTAGTTTCTAGTTTCTACCTGCCAATCACAAAGGCCTAGAGTATGGTAAGTAAGTCTGATTCAACTGTAACACTCATTTCCTGTGCACAAGCTGCCCTACATTTGCCCATAAATTTGGCAACACGTCATGTTATTCTAGATTTCTATCATTTTATATGCACTACAACATAAATAATAGATTTGGTCAGAAATGCTTTTTAAATTCATTTTTAAAAGGATACGCGGTAATAAACTGCAGGCTATATGAAATTTCAGTCTGTTCTGTAACAGTGCTCTGTAACTCGCCCAGGTTTTTAGTTACAGTACTGTAGGTTTAAAGTCACTGTGTACAGTGAGCCAATCACAGAGAGAGAGTGAAATCAACTTACACTTGGCCTAGGTCCAAACCTTTTATCTGGTCATCTGGTCTTGCACACGTACGCACAGAAACACACACCTGCTAATCTCACCCACTCACTGCTTAAGGCCCATTGAAAAGGGTGAGCTGGGCAGCTCAAGTGTCAGTTTAGGAGCAAGCCACAGGAGAAAGAGCAAACCACACTGACCATCTCTCAACTGTAACCCCAGCAAAGGTCATTCAGCTAAATATAACAGCCTCCAGACAGAGAGGGAGAGAGAGAGAGAGAGAGTGAGAGAGAGCTGGTTGGATCTTTGGGGCTACCTGATGGTACCAGATAAAGTCAAAGGTCCACTTGCTTAAGGTTAGCCAAAAGGTTACAGTGAAAGCTCTGTGACCTCTAATGACCTTTCAGGTTTGAAAATCATGTTGCTGGTTCTGCATGTCTGCACATACAGTGCTGGAGCAAAAACAAAAATGCACTCTGCATCTCCTTCTATTTTCAGCAGTAGTTTTTAAGTGAAGTAGTATAACTTTATACTACTATGCAAAACAGATGCACAATAATCTTATTAAGTAAACTGTCTTCATGCATAAACTCTGTGCTCTCTTTAGATATCAAAATATCTGAGAGTATAGAAGAGCTCTATAATCTTAATATGCTCATATCTGTAGTTAAAGCCCAGTACAGCCTATTTCCAAACATATTTCCAAGTAATACTGAGGTATTATTGTAAACATTACTTTACAATATTCACTGAATAATCAGTATAAAGACATATTTGGTCAGCAGCCCTTTCAGATCTCAAATATACAAATGGGATGTACAATATAACTGTGTGAAACAAAACCATATGTGTCTATTTTTAATTAACAAAAAATCATGATTTTAATTAGCCCTGTGAATGAATGAATGATTTTAATTACTTGTTACCTGTTTAAACAAGATGACTTTTAAAAAGTATATTAAAGCGTATTTTATTGTTCTATGCCAAATTGAAGGTTCTTGCAAGGACCTTTCCTCTTTGTAAAAGTTTTTTCAAACTTTAGAAATCTTCCTCACATTAGAATATTCAGACTCTAGCATTTTATGAAAAATCTGACATGATTATTGTGTGCCATTTTTAAGTGCATACTAAAAGTAAAGTGCACAATCTCTATACTACATCATCACTCTATGAACAAAACCTTGCTTCTCCATTTCTTTCAATATTTGAAAACTCCAGCTGCCATTTATTTTATTTCCTCATAACGAAGCACACTGATATTAACTTACAGTGAATGTAAAATATATATTTCCTGATTAATAAGTATAGTTTTGAGGGCACAAGGCTTTTGTTTAACAGTACAATTGAGCCAGGAGACGCTCACTTGCTTGGCATAATCTTACTCTGGGATACATGTTCTTACAAAACCCTATTATTTACCCTCTCATAGAAGTCCACTCACCCTGTGCATCTCCTCCAGAGGTAAGGACAGCAATGGCCTTCCCCACACCCATTGTGCTGGGATCCACCGATGATGGGATTGTCTGCATTGTGAAGGGCTTACCTGAGGCAGAAAAATAAAGAATCAAAAACTACAGGTGGAAAAGTGGGAGAGCTTCACTCACTCTCTCTTAGCCGGTTCCCTCCCAGACTCCATGGGGAGAAGTAATGCATCTATACTTGGGGGACACCCTATAACCCCCTACCTCATCTCTTTGGCATGCAGTGACATACATAACCCCAATACTCAGCCACTCCTAAAACAGCACACATGCACAAGCCATGCACTTCCACAAACCTAAATATAAAATTATTTACAGTTATAACATATATTTAATTTATCTAAAGGGAAGAGCTAGGAACGTGGGCAATCGCAGATCTCTCTGTTTGTCTACTTTCCGAAGCTAAGCGTCTTTTAAGGTGCAACAGTGTGAACAGTTGGAAAAATGACTGTGGCTGAAGTTTACATTTTTTTTTAAGTTGAAACTCCTTTGTAACTAGAGTTTTGTAGCGTCTCAGCCGGTAAATACTGAAAGCAAGAGTTTAGAAGCCATTAATTGCACCAAATTTGACTATTCCTTTAGGAGAAATATGGCTGAGAGGAGGCTGCCTCAGTGTAAGTCCTAATGTCACTGTGGAATCAGATCTCAGTCCTTTAGTTAGAATTAACAATGACACATGGTCTATCCCACTATCAAGGATTTGCAACAACTGGACGACCTGAGATGAAGATTCCTTGACAGTTGACAAACCATTGGTGTCCAGGAGGTGGTCTGATGGTGGTCTGCCACCCTGCCCTTCAACCCCTACAGAATCAGAGCCCATGTCCATTCCTGTCCTGTCTATTCCTGATTCTTGGCTGCCTCTAGGCTTGGGTCGACAGTTTAATCCTTGTCCCAAGCCAAGTGAACCTCTGTCTTGCTTGAGGGTTTGGCACAGTTCCCTGATCCATTTCCTGTCTAAGCACCTCTCTCTGTCTGTGCCCTAGCTCATGTCATTGTTCCAGTCTCTGACTCTATGATCCGAGTAAGTTTGGCTTTTCATAGTCCTGCTTGCTCAGGTCCATCTGGACAGGGCCAAGGCAGGTTGTCTGGCCTCTGGCTGTGCATACCAAATTTTTTGGGAGTGCCCCAAGCTAGACATTTCGTGTGAGCTCTTCTTGCAACATGGCATCATGGCATCCCCTGGTCAGTATTACTGGCACTTGGTCCTTGGTCTTGGATCCCTTAAGACTCTGATATTTATTTCTGATTTACACCCTTGTGGTTGTGAATACTTGAAAATCTTGCAAGTTTAACAAATGGTTACTCTTTAGTAAAGTACTCTGCCAAAGCATTCTTTGAGAGATGCTGTTTCCACAAAACACCCAATTCAGCTCATAAGTTGATTATCAGGCTCTGCATAGAATTGTGCACACTCATGATTTTGTTGAAATCCATTGCCATGAAAGAATCACAAATTGTTCCTCAAACCCGTCCTCAAGGCCCTCTATCTACAGTATATATCTGTCCATTTGACATATGCATCATCTGGGATGTCTTAAGGCCTGCTATCAGAATCACTGCCTGACAATGTCATTTTTTAATACACTAAATACACTTGTCTATATCAGGAAATTTGTAAAGATTTAGAGAAAAAATGTAGAATGCAAAGGTTCTTTGTTTTCAAACTAAATCATTAATTGAGAACCATTCACAGGACACCAAAACTGCATAAAAATCTCACAATATGTGACTCTAGTTTCTTAGTTCATTCAGGTTTCTTGGTTCTTGGCCTTCTCTTGTTCTTCCTGCAAGTGTCCTTGAACATTCTGTGTGTGGATAACTATTTCTGGAAAAGCCCTAATGAAGCTACTCAGAGCTCACAGTGTGACACCTGTGTCTGCCACATGTTACACACACTAATACCAACATTTCACTGACCTCATTGATTTCTATGTAAAGTACTACCAGACAGTGAATTAGACAGGAGCGCTCTCTCTCTCTCTCTCTCTCTCTCTCTCTCTCACACACACACACACACACACACACACAGACACACACACACACACATACCTTCATGCTGTGTGATGCTTGAGCCATAGAAGTTTCTGAAGAAGCCACGTGTAGAATTTTCTGAAATATGCTTTCCATCTGCAAAAACAATGTTTTATAGAATTCATAAATATTCACTAACACTTTATCTATTATTAGGTGATGTGAATGGCAGTTCAAAGCATGCCAGAGTGAACACTAGTTCTCTAATATTGATCATAGATGGCTCAGGAGACTCCATTTTAATTCCTAAGGACATATAACATAGCTCTAGGAACAATGGAGGCATGAGACTTCTGGCCCACATAATAAATAAATGAATAAATAAAAAAGACAGTATTTTACAGATTCGTAACTGAGAAGATTCTTGGTCTTCAATGAGAAATGGTTAAACTCTCATTTTTAGGTCAGATGCAGGTAAGTTATAGTATTTTGACATAAAAAATGTGAAGCTTTACTGAGATCTCCTCCAACACTCATGAGGAGATATGAGGTTGCTCGGGACAAACGTCTGAACAGCAGGAGACCTCAGCAAACTTCATTTTGTTTTTTGACCTTGTTTTTGTATAGAAAGGCTACAGAGAGATCTTGTTTCTTTGGGCCTGCTTACGAATGCAGCTTTGAATGATAACATGTTTTTTTTTCTGCCATGCATATTCTGGTTTTAACAAGTCAAAGCATTCTAACTTGACTGATGTACACACCAGTGTGTTTTAGTGATTCTGCATCTGTGGAAACCTTTCTGAAACTTTAGTTATGGGAAAAACTATGCCTGTGGGAGGATGATGGTAGTGCAACTTGTTCTATTGTAGGAATTTTAACTTGTCATTTTACTGACTGTAGTAGAAGACAAAAAATAAAGGTAAAACGAAAGCAGAGTTTCATAGTGCACCTCAAAGGTGAAGATTTCCCAGTCTCCTAATGTGATTACGGGAAAGAGGGATTAAACCACTCGTAATCTACAACTCTTTCAGCTCCTTAACACACACCTACTCTCACACTCTCGCCCTCTGTCTCAGCTGTCTTAGACGCTCTGATGTGCCACTGGTAATTAATTATTTGGGTCAAGTCAGTCTGTCCAGATTACTGTTCTGGTTCATGGAGATTCTCTCTCTGCTGATCAAAGAAGTGCACTGTTTCTGCTTCCCCACAACATACATCAATAAAGACATCTGTTATTTGCAAAAGAGCGTACATGTCTATAGTGTCTATAGGGTTTTAACATGGCTATAGTGTTTCTACTTGAAAGATATGTCTCCAGTCTAACTCCTGCTCTTTAAGAGGTTATTTAAGGAGTCACGGTGCCAAGATAAACCTCCTTAAGACTAATACTGTACAGGAGCATTTAGTCTGACATATACATCAACAAATGTGCTATACACAGACCATAAAAGCTTCCTAGTATGGTTTAAAGTCAATGCCAATCAGTCTACTCTGGATGGGAGGACAGAAGAAAAGTCAAGTTGAATAGAAGCTACTCCCCAAATTTTAAGCCCCACCCCTGAACATATCCAGTTGTGTGACCAGCAAGTGCTGTGTCATCTGGTCATGCGCCTGAGCGTCTTTGTGCCAATATATCTGGAAACTAGATACTACACACTGACACACACGGCATCAATAAACACGTGGACTTAAAATGCCTTCATTTGTACACAAATAAACATCAGACAAATCAAAAACTACTCAAACTAGACACATACAAACACACACACACACACACACACACATTGTTCATACCGTGCACAGCATTGCTATAATAGTGAATCCTCCTGCGTGTGAGACGCCAGATCAGTACGGCCAGAGCAATAAATGGAGTCCAGTGGATCAGCCGATACCCCAACTCCAAACTGTTCAGACACAAGCCCAGCAGACACACACTTGTCTCACACGCCGACACAAACACATCCCAAGTGGCCACGCACACCTGCCAGACACGCACACACCTGTCCCACACTGCCTCCATTACTCCCACCAGAATGAGGCGGAGAGGTGGCCATGACCAGGACTTATCAGTATTATTAGATCTGACCTCACATCTACTGTCTCTCTCTTGCTCTCTATCTCTCTCTCTCTCTCTCTCTCTCTCTCTCTCTGCCACCATCTGTTACCTGCCTTCTTGACTTATTCCTACTTTCTTTTTCAGTGTCACTGTCCTTCATTTGTAACTTTAGTCTTTCATGCTTTAATGACTTTTTCTTTTTTTTCTCTTTAAAAATTAAATTAAACATGCATGTTTATAATTTTATATCAGTTTTCTCATAAATAACAACAACAACAATAATGACAATACAGTGGATTTATGATGATTTAAATTCTTTCTACATCCAATGTAAATATTCAAATGAATAAACAAGTAGTAAAATATGACATGAACAATTATGGCAAGAAATTAATCTGATACTAGTGTTTTTCATTTGTGTAAAAATTAAAAAATATATATTTTATATATATTATAGTTGTGATGTTGAAGAAAACAAGGACAACATATAGCCTATAGGCCAAATGCTCTATATTAACCAGGAGAATATCTAGCAGTCTTTACATATGCTAAGATAAACTACAAACCAGAGATTACACACACACCAAACACACCTGAGATAACATAAAATATATCAGACACACAAGGGCAGTACAACAAGATACAATATCGATAATGATATAATTCAAATTACTAATGGTGCTTTTCCACTGCATGATACAAACTCAGCTCAGCTTGGCTCAGATATGTTGCTTTTCTACTACTTTTAAGTACTTGCTTGTGTGTGGTTCCTAGTGAGCCAAGTAGGGACTAAACATGACATGTGAACCTTGCAGAGGGTTGATTAGCCAAACAGACCTGTTTATCACTATAAAATTCAGACCTCCACCACAAACAAGCCATCTGTAAAATCTCAAGCAATTTACAACAGCAGCAAACACATTTGTTTATATCTAACTCACAATGGCATCTCATAAAATTATGCCGTTTTTTTTAAAACATATTTTTAAATGTTCCTTGGATTGGTGGCTCCAGCGAGAGGTGGGTGTGCAACAAGGAATGAAAAACTCTACTGCTTTGTGAGAACTCGAGCGCCAAGCCGTGTTCATTCATTCATTGTGTGTAACCGCTTCTCCAATTTAGGGTCTTGGTGGATCTAGAGTCTACACGGAATCACTGGGCACAAAGCGGGAACACATTCTGGAGGCAGACCAGTACTTACACAGAGCAACACACACTTACAAATTCATTCACACACTCACACCTAAGGACACTTTTGAGAAGTCAATCCACCTACCAATGTGTTTGATTTTGGACCATGGGAGGAAGCCAGAGCACCCAGAGGTACAATCACCTGGAGTGGGCTCAAACCCACAACCCTAGGTCCATATAGCTGTGTGACAGTTATACTCCCTGTTGCACCACATGCCACCCTTGGAGCTCTGTTTAGTCCCACCGAAAAAAATAAAAATAAAAAAAAAATCCCAAGAACAGCACGATGAGAAACAGTGCTTCATATTACCGCCAACACTCTTGTGGTTTCCAAAGCCTGCAAGTCCTGTTGTAATGGGACAGCGACCAGGGCTGAAAAGTGCACAGAGACGAGTCGAGTAGGTACCATCTAATAAAAATGCTGCCATAAATGTTTTCATTAAAAGTTTATTAATGGATTGTCCGTCCTCAATAAAACATTGTAACGAGGGAGTGTGTGGTCTGCAAAGCTCTGTTTGACAGAAGTCCAACATTTTCCAACTGGAATAATTCAGCATTATTTTATATTATTGGAATTTACTCCACTTAATTAAATAATACTTAATATTATTATATGAATTAATTAACTAATTAATTTAATTGATGATGACCACCTTAGAGTTTGTATGGTACTGGTTTTACTGATGCCATCTTCTGATTTGCCTGAGAAAGTGGCCTGAGTGACTCAAGGCAATGTTTTGTGAATCACATTCTCCCTTTAAACTATGACTTTTTTGTTTGTGAAGTGTATTCACCCTCTCCTGAACTTTGATATTCCTGAAACTACAAGCTTTGTTTCCTCCTCTGACCTTTGGACCATTCTCTCTCTCTCTCGTTCATGCCAAAATCTAAATTTACAACAATCTGTGTTTTCTTGAATTTTCTCAAATGTAATTTTCAGGAATGTTTTTAAAAAACATAAATATGTGTATATCTCAAATTTATATTAATTTATTTCATTTCTAACGAGGCTGGATTAGGTTGTGTTAAAGTGTGGAGTGGTGTTAAGAGGCCGGTCTGCATTTTTATTGTCTGCTGCTAGAGGGCACACTTTACAACAGTTCCTTAATATTTCCTATATTTCCTCTCTCTCTCTCTCTCTCTCTGTGTGTGTGTGTGAACTCTTTTATTAGGTACATTTTACTGCTATTTATCTTATTTAACTTAAAGATGTGTTCAAATATGTGGAAAATATGTTATCAGATATAGAGAAATTACAGATACCCTAACTACCAAAAGTCCACCAGAATTCCCACCATCAGATAAACCAAATTAAGCTCCATTCTCGCTGCAGATCTGATGAAATCCACAGGGGGTTTCTGTACATCCTTCACTGTGTGAAGACAACTCAAGGCTATGGGTTTGGAGAAATGTGGATCTGTCAGGAAGTGATTACTGAGAAAAGGAAATAGACAAAACAGGATAACATTTGAAGTACAACCCTACATAACTGGACATTTTTGATGTACAGAAAGATAGAAATGATTGTGTCTAAATTTTAAATTGGAAATACTAAGAAATAAATAAATAATATAAGGTCAGCTGAAATGAATATACATAACATGCTAAAAACAGAACATTTTGATTCCATTTGTTAAGGTCTGTGTAGTTTTGTCCTGAGAAAGATTATTATCGCCCTGTACTGAGTGTGGTTTCGATTACCTCTTTTTTGTGCCTCATTCCCCTCCATTGTTTTCTAGCTATTTACCTTCACATGTCTGTATTCCTCCATGGGATATGTCTTCTGGCCCCTCCTCATTTGTTCACTCATTTCTCTCTTCCTCGTTCATTTATTCATCAGGTTCAATGGCTTCACCCTCCTGTCCAGTGCCCCTCTCGCATTTAATTTCTCTACAGCTTTTCCCCCAATCCTCAGTGGATCTCTCTATTTCTCCATTTGTCTTCCCTTGCTATCTGGCTCCTGTTGAGTACGCCTCCCTTCTCCCTTTCTCCTACTCTTATTCTCGCTTGCTTTCAATGACCTTTTGCCCTCTCCCACCCAAATCCCTGCTCTAAAATCCCTTCTCACTTTTCTCTTGGTTCATAATTCAACACACACTTTTTTGTTATTTCAGCTCTGTGCTCCAGCACATTTTGTTAGAAATGAAACTATGCCTATGAGGTTAAAGTGCAGACTACCAGCTTTAAATTAAACATATTTACATGTATGTAGTGTAAACTACAAAGAAAAAAAAATCAGAATTATGAGGCACCAATAGTGCTGCATAAATAAACCACTGTGAGATATGCAATTATATGCTGGTCCTTTTAAGTATGGACTTCTGGGACAAAGCTAAATGAGCTTTTAACAATTTAACCAGGATTAACTAAACATTATTAACACTGTAATGTACAATGTCACATGTTAAATTCACCTCATGTTAATAACATCACAGTTAGCATAGGAGTGTCCTTTTAGCATTGACTTTAATTTAAGAAACAGAGTATTGACTACCACATTCAATATAAGAAGGCATTTTGTTTATAACATGGTGTGACACAATAAATATTAAAAATCACATTCATTTTGTCATGGGGACTTTCAGCTTAAAACCAGAATTCCTACAAAGGACATGGTGCAGGCTGAATGACACAACATGACTTCAGTGGACTTAATGTGAGAGAATAGAGACAGTTTGTGTGTGTGTGTGTGTGTGTATGCACTTTTTTGTGCATTGTGTGAGAGAGACCCTCCTTACAGAGGAACCTGAAGGAATGTGTGTGCTAGTGAGTGACAGAGTGTGAGTTTATTTGTGTGTTTAGCCCCTAATTACTGGACTATAACAGCTCCATGGTGGCCACGGTGTGTATAATGAGCAGATTCCCTGACAATAAAGAAAGGTTGAGGTCAGTGTTCAGAGGGCATGAGGGGTTGCTGTCTGTCATTCGGCCCTCGATGTGACTGACAGGTGTCGATCATTCAGACCGACTGAGACTGGCTCCACTGGGTTTAACACTGTCACTGCGTGTGTGTGTGTGTGTATGATTATTTTAATATTTTAATATTTTCCAATACTTTTCTATTGAAGCAAGAGCAATACGGGAGTACTCTTTAATTTCAGTGCTTAAAAAAACTGCAAAATTTTGTTGCTTAAATGTTGCTGTTTGGGTGATCCTCCTAAAATACCATAGAAGAAAAAGCATTAGACTAAAAGGAGAGATGAGATGCAGGAAGGAACCAGCCTCAACATTATTCTAGTCTTCCTCTTCCTCATTTAGGAGTTCTTTTTTCCTTGAAGAATGCTTCTAGCGGGCAGCCTGGTGGTGCAGCAGGTAGTGTCGCAGTCTTGTGGGTTCAAGTCCCACTCCGGGTGACTGTCTGTGAAGAGTTTGGTGTGTTCTCCCTGTGTCTGCGTGGGTTTCCTCTGGGTGCTCCGGTTTCCTCCCACGGTCTAAAAACCTGGGTAGGTGAATTTGCGATTCAAAAGTGTCCATAGGTGTGAGTATATATGTCGCCATGTGAAGGACTGGTACCCCCTCCAGGGTGTGTTCCTGCCTTACGTGCAATGATTCAGGGTAGGCTCTGGACCCACCGTGCCCTTGAACTGGATATGTGGTTACAGACAATGGATGAATGTTTCTAGTTTAAAATTATTCATAGAATACATACACATTAGTTATGAAGTACCAAAAGATGAAAATATAAAATTCTGGAGATGGTGAAGGCCACTTCAAACTCAGTATTTTATTTCTTGAAGTAGTTCAAGGTTAATTTTGATGTATGATTTATGTAATTGCTTTGGTGCAACCCCCTCCCTATTTCTTCCTCATTTTCTTCACTAACCGTGGGACATTAACTTATCTAGATTTGTTGATGTATAGTAGAGTAATTTCCTCCCTCTATCCCCACAAGTTCTTTATCAAAGTGTCATTCATTATTCTTGTCCTTTTTCCAAGGGTGTCTCCATACAGAATATAGTTTTGAGTCAAAAGTTTCAGTATTATATAAAAAAGCCTATGTATACAAAAATACACTTACAGACTGATGTAAGTGTATTTTACATTAAATCCAAATTGTTATGTTTGTATGAATTTGTGTGAAATGGCAAATTATTCCAAACATTTGAATCATATTGTGAGTTTAACCTCACATTCTTACAGTGAATAAAAACAATCAGTGATCTAATGTGTTTTGTTGCTCAACCTGTCAGTTTATGTATGCTTAAAATTTCTCAGTGCACTGCTCCACAGCTCTGAAATATATCACAAACACACACAAATGTATCATAGACTTTTCTTAAAGTCTCCATGAATTTTCCAGTGGCAATGTCCATACTCTGTGTCTCCTGTAAGGCTATCACCTGCTCTTAACACTGCCCTAATAAACACACTAGTGAGTGAATAGGAGAGTAGCAGAGGAGTGAGGGACAGAACAGCAGGAAAGAACAAATAATAAAAGCAGGTAATGACTTTTTAATCCCTTAAACTCTAAAACCCTCTATGGGCCTGTATTTTAAATCTATTAAAATAACTACTATTAACCCCATTTCCAAAAGTGTTGGGATGCTGAGAAAAAAGAAAATAAAATCTAAATGCAATGATGTGCAAATCATTTAAAACATATATTTAATAGAATATGAAACAAAGACATTTTAAACATTGAAAACGTTTATTGTTTTCTGAAACAATAGTTGCCCATTTTGAGTTCAGAAGCACCACATAAACCTGTCCATTTTCATTTAAAGTCAGGGTTTCTGTGATTTGAAAATCACTGCATTCTTATTTTATTTACATTTTGCTCAGCTTCCCAAATGTCCTGGAAATGGGGTTGAATCCTTATGGTATTTACTTAATATCATATGGCAGATGCTATATCACTGCAGGGTACACTCAGCTTCATTGAACCTTTCAGAAAACACCTAAATCTTCACTTTATATAAATAAATGTAAAATACATCCTGCAACTGTAGAGGGAGCCCAAGAGCAAAAATACAAAAATCTTAGCTAGTGTTCCTTTAAATGTACAGTACTCTGCAAGTTTTAGACACCCTATTTTTTTTTAGTAAATATTGTCATAGATATTTATTTTATGATTTCTGCATTATTGAGTCAATACAAAAACATTTTTAGGTTTACTCTACTAATAATAATAATATAATATAATATAATAATAATCTTGCAAAAAGTAATAATTGTATGAAAAAACATAATGAAGGCTCCTGAGTTTTTGCATGAAGAAAGAAGTGTGACAATCCAACTTCTTAAAAGAACTGTGGCAGATTCTCCATGAGACTCAGTATAACTACCATCTTATTTCTTTATAAAGCTGTATAAACTTTACTTAGGACTAATATTTAAGGGGAAAAAAGCTAAAGTTCATCACATAAAATACTGACTTTTTTCTTTTATTAATGTTTACTGCACATTGTTGTTTTTTTCTTTCAAGTAATAAATAATTAATTCCATTATTTTTGAAGTCATCTTTCCTTTCCAACATTTTTGCATGTGCTTAAAACTTTTGCACACTACTGTAAATCCTATTTAAATAATATTTGTTGTATTCAACTATGCAACCATTATAGTGATGCTCTTGCTTCAGTTTCATGTTTTGGTTGAAAAAAAAGTCACTCCTGTGCACTAGTGTTAGTTCAGCATTAACATACAATTTGAAACAGAGTCCAAAAAATATTTTTTTTCACAGAGTTTGAAAATGTTTGAAATGGTTTTGAGAATCCAGGAAAGTGTTGCATAGCAAGAAATATCTTATGAAAAGATTCCCACACACTTCCAAACCTGGAAGATCCGGTTCGGTTCTAACTTTTAGTAATTTAGCAGAAAAACAACATGCGATTTCTGTATCATATTGTTTAGGTGACCTAATCAGACGGACACTTTTTAGGTGTAAACAGAAAGTGCCTCAGGGCTGATGAGAAAGCTGGAAGGCAAGGATGTACAAGGCAGGGAAGAGTATGCAGCGGAAAGTGAACACAAACTGTGTGTGTGTGAGTGACGCTGTTGGGCACACTGATCAATACACCGAATGAATTTGTCTAATTGGAGGTCACAGAAAGGAATGCCAATGAAATCTACGTGTGTGTGTGTGTGTGTGCATCTCGTTCTCACTCACCTTCCACCCAATTTATTATTAACAAGTGTTGTCTGTCTCGTTAGTGCTCAGAACACAAGACCATAAAACGCAAACAAAAGTCGATGCTAGCTCTAGCTCAGATAATTGCCCTCTTCCTGTTTCTCTTTGTCTCACTCTCTCTCTGCCCAAAGCTTCTTTCCAAAAATTTGACATCAGCCCGAGGAAAGATATCTGTTCATTCCTCTATCCATTGCACTCACACATCTATCCCTCCATGCATTTGTCCAGCCATCTCTATCCGTCTGTCCACTGAGGCTTACCTATCCTCTGCTGATTGAGTGCTCTACTGAAGCGAGAGGAACAGCCCTTTTCTCTTTTGTTTTTAGCCAGTCAGAAAATACCTGATGAATTATGACACCCTGCCCCTTTAAGTGTCTAGCTGTAATATGGGGACTTCTGTAAGTTGTTGCACTCTTTTGGTTCCACACGTTAGTTCCAGTGTGTTTTAATTTTAAGCGTTTTTTGGGACTATTTTGAAACAGCAGCAATATTAATAATAATTAAGTAATGAAAAATAATAATCCTTAATTTAAAAAAAATCACAGTTTCTCTTTGATCCAAATGTAGTCAGTCAGGGAAAACATGGGGTTTCTGAGGTTTGTTCAGTTCACATTAGTACTGAATTGTATTTTAATTTAAAACCTAAAATTGTGTAAACTTTTTCATTTTGTTGCCACCCTAATGTTCAAAGTAATTAACTGGATTGAGTGATTCTAACTTAAAATACTGTGATAATTTGCGCTCAATTTAACAATCAATTATCTTTAACAATGTTTTTATTTATTTGAGTGTGAAACTGTAAATGTCTGAGATAGCAGAGTCCTGTTTGTGGTTTTAAGTAAAAAAAAATAGCTGCATAATTAGATTTAACTAAAGTTAAATTTTATGTGGCATGACATCTGAAGTTGAACCAGTGCGCAGCAGTTTTCAGCTGAGATGGCAGAGGGTCTGGGGTTCACTGCTTTTAGTGAATTTCATGTGGGTAGGTTCATGTGTTTATTTCAGTGGAAGGGGCAGAGGTGCAACAGGTAACATCGCTGTCTCACAGCTCCAGAGTCCTGGGGTTGTCGGTTTGAGCCCAAATGTGTGCATGCATACTTCTGACATTTGAGTTTATGAGCTAATCAGGTGCCTGGGTTTTGCTGACTTATTCAGGTTTACAGTGCATCATTTTAAAGGTTTAAACATGGCAAATCTTCTGACTTACACTGAACAAAACAGTATATACAAAAAAGTATATAACTTGTTATAAATATGATATGTTACAAACATATTTGTTATCAGTTGTAAAATGATGCATTACTTATATTTACAATTAGAATCTCAAAATATACTTCCCAGCCCAATCAAACTATGCATGTCCAAACACAGATGCATTCTTTGAGGTAACCTAATGGAGTTAGGTTATAGTTGCATTGAGTTTATTGTATAACATGCTATGTTACTGAGCTGGAAAAACACACAACAACAATTATCCACCATGCTCAGAAGATTTTCACACATTTGTAAAAGAATTGAAATAAACAATGCCCTTAATGCAGGTGTTTTATGAGCTGCATGCTATAGTTTCTCATTAACTCTAATGGCCTTTTATTCCTGTGTTCTGGTAAGATTAACATCGAACATGCCTAACCTGTAACACGTCTCATATTCAAGACCATAAAACTGTGTGAGTGGGCTTTTTCAGAATGTAGTGGAGCCTGCTCTGTCATGTAGAACCTCTTCACTCTTTTGTGTTTAAGAGGCTAGCTGACGGTTTTAAGGAAAAGCCACTTGGATCACATTTTAAATAAATATGGAGGCAAATGGAGAGCTGATGGTGTGGAGGCTCCTCTCAGCGTGCTCTCCCTCATTGGAATTCCACACACTCCCACACTGTCTTGTTAGGAACATCTTTTTGAGCCAATTAATTTCTCCTCCTCCTCCTCATTTCTTTCTCACTCTCTTACTCTCTCTCACACACACACCTCATTCTTTCCTTCATGCATTCCTAATTCCACACCCATTTTCTCTTAACTACCCCTTAACCATAAATGAGAGTGTTTGTGGAGAGAGAGAGAGAGAGAGAGAGAGAGAGAGAGAGAGAGCTTTTGTATGCACTGAAATGTGTGTGTGTGTGTGTGTGTGATATTCCTTTATTCACAGACTGCCAACCTTCTGCCTGCAGTGTTGACTATAAGAAAGAGAGACTGGAGAAGACTGAAATAGAGACTGAAGAGGACTGAGAAAGTGAATGAGACTAAATGAGATTCAGAGGGAAACTGTGACTGAAGGAGGCGTAGAGTGATATTAAAGGGGACTGAGAAAAGAAAAAGAAAGGGACTGAACGAAAAAAAGTGAAACTGAAGAAGAGGCAGTGAGAGACTGAAAGAAAAGGAAAATAAAGAGACTAAGAAAGACAATGACACAGAAATATCGCACAAAGCCACACCATAATCCCATACACTTTCAAATCCAGAATGTTCATTGCATGGTAGAACATGAAATCCACCTGAAATCCACCTTCATCCTTGTCTGCATCAACCTCTTAAAAACTAACATCTCAGTCTTGCCCAAAGTCCAACATTCTCTTTCTACTGATATAAATTGCAGTTTTCTATGAACTACTGACAACATTTATTCCAAATTCCAAATTAAAATATTGTATTTTAGAGCATCTGCTTTTTAGAAAATTACTAATGCTCCAAATAACAAAGCAGTTACGGAAATTTCAGACCACAAATAATGCAAAGAAAACAATCTCATATTCATTTATAAACAACACAGTACTAATACTTCAACTTAGGATGAGTCCAGAAATCAGTATTTGGTGGAATAACTCTGATTTTTAATCACAGCTTTCATACAACATTGGCATGCTTTCCACCAGTCTTTCACATTGCTGTTGGGTAACTTTACACCACTCCTGGCACAGAAATTCCAGGAGCTCTGCTTTGTTTGGTGGCTTGTGATTATCCATCTTCCTCTTAATCACATTCTAGAGGTTTTCATGGGGGGTTCAGGTCTGGAGATTGGGCTGACCATGATAGGGTCTAGATCTGGTGGTCCCTCATCCACACTTTGATTGACTTGGCTGTGTGACATGGAGCATTGTCCTGTTGAAAAAACAATCATCTGTGTTGGGGAACATTGTCACAGCAGAAGGAAGCAAGTTTTTTTTCCAGCATAATTTTGGAAGTGTCTTGATTCATGTGTCCTTTACAAAGACAAATCTGCCCAATTCCAGCCTTGCTGAAACACCCCCAGATCATCACCAATCCTGCACCAAATTTCACAGTGGGCGCGAAGCACTCTGGCTTGTAGGCTTCCCCAGGTCTCTTTCTAACCATTACACAACCAGCTGTTGGACAAAGCTGAAAATTGCTCTCATCAGAGAAGATGACCTTACTCCAGTCCTCTACAGTTCAATCGTTATGGTCTTTCGCAAAACAGTCTGGCTCTCCTTTGCTTCTGATTGATATAGAGCTTTTTTTCTAGCTTTACACAACTTCAGCCCTGGCTCCAGAAGCCTCTTTAAAAAACCATCCTCGCTCTGCAGTTCACCAAAGTTGCTGCTTGCCATTTTTTTTAAGTCACTTGACGTCATCTTACGATTGTTAAGTGACATCCATATGAGGTGGCGGTCATTACGGTCAGTAGAGAGTCATTTTCGTCCTCTGCCACTCGGTAGCTTTGTTGTCGCATGTATTTCCTGCTTGACCTTGTTCTTATGAACTGCAGTTTTTGAAATTTTCAAGAAAGAAGAAACCTGACACTCACTGCATCCCTCTGCCAGTAAAGCTACAATTTAACCCTTCTTTTCCTCATTAAGAACATTTCTTTTCAACGCTTTGATATCATCCACCGTTGTATTTTGACTACATTTCATTCGTGGGTCGTCCAAGCACTGCTTTTCCCATCCAGCTGGTGCTATAACAAGTGAATTGTGATGACAGCAGCAGTGGTTTTTATACTGTTGTTTGTTACAATAGGATTTTGTCAGGTGATCACCTAATCAGCATCTCATAAGTAGAATGAGGTGCGTCAGTGAAGGCATTTAACAAACACTTGAATGGAATATGGCTGCTGTACAAGTAAAGATGCTGATTTAAGAAAAAAGTCTCATTTTTTTCCATATATATATATATATATATATATATATAGAGAGAGAGAGAGAGAGAGAGAGAGATGGTAAAACGCTCTATTGCATAGGGGGTCTCTGCAGACCACAAACTAAGTAAGAAAAAACGAAGAAGGTTTTGAAGGAGAAAGCAATAGAAAAGTGAGAGATAAAGAGCAAGCGAGAGAGAGAGAGAGAGAGAGAGAGAGAGAGAGAGCACTGTGTCAGGAGCCTTGACCAGTGAATGTAAAAGTATGCAGGACTCATCCTTCTTAAAGTGGAAGAAGGGGAAGGGGGCAGTGGTGCTGACAGGCTTTCTGAATGTCAACAGTATTGACACAAATCACTGGGAAAATAACACACAAGTCACTTCAACATGTGAACCTGGACTCGCCCTTTATGACAACATAAAATATCATCCAGAAATGTTTTTACGTGTGTGTGTGTGGTATCCCTCATTCTCAGACAGACACTATACTTGTAGGATATTAATTATGAGCAGCGCATCAGAGCGCAACATGAGGTGTTCACACTTTAATTAATGAAGACATGCTGGAAATAATCTCTCTCTCTCTCTCTCTCTCTCTCTCTCTCTCTCTCTCACACACACACACACACACACAAACACTTAAATACATGCTGTGAGAAATAGGTGGGTTGTTAAAGTTCTGGTTGATTAAACTGATCTGCGAATTTAGCTATATTTTTAGTCTCTAAAGCTTTTACAGAAATGCCAAATTTGGGGAAAAAAAACATTGAATTAAGCGAAGATGTCAGTTTATCACAGCACTGTAAGAAATAACTGGATCACACAATCTGCACTGGCTAAAGTTTGGCCAATGATTTTAGAAAAAGCTCTGAATACATTGTGCTGTTTGTACAGTGACATACTCACGTAACTGAATCTGGTTTTTTTTTGGTCTGTCAGCTGTCCCAAGATAAAGTTTGTGGACACTTACCCATCCAAAATGTCTCATGAGTGTGTAGAGTAGCCAAAAAGTGTACTAAATTAAGAGTAATGTTACTTTAGAATATGACTCATGTAAAAGTAAAAAGTATTAACCCGATTAATTACTTGAGTAAGATTTAAAAATACTAAGTAAAAAAATTATAATCAAATAATACACCTGAATGCACAAAAATATAAAACAGTAATGGACATAATCAGATCTGAAGAAAATCTCTTAAATAACTAAAATACTTAATAAATCATATCTTTTAAAAATAACATACTACTAAATATATGCTGAGGTACTGTAATATGCCAATAAGCTTTTGATTAAATATGGTATAGCGACAAATAGTTTACTTAATTAGTTATTTTAGACATTATAATGTAAACAAACTCTAAATGTCAGTTTTTCGCGGTGTCTTGTTTATTTTCTCCAATGCGCCGTATGTGTGCAGAGAATTGTGGCTAACTGAGGGCCATGAAGTCCTTTAAATTGCTCCGAACATAGGCTGCATTTCTCAACTGTATACGAAGGATCCTTCACATTGGAACAGCTGATTTTCAGTGAGGTCACTCAGAATTTTTGATGTGGTTTGAGCAGTGTTTCTTAACACTTATTCAATCATGGCACACTTTACATGCGAAGTTCATGATTGTAATCAAAATACGCTTTTTTTTTTATTATTCAGGTGTTTCCTGGTCTGTGTATGGTCTATTGTATTTACAAATCCCCAGTGTCTGTAAATGGGTAAAAAAAAAAAAAAAAGTCCAGTATGCTAGTCTTTCTCTTTCTCTGCTTGTCATAGAGAATTTGTATCTGGAGTTATTTAGACAATGGAAAGAACTCCAAACTTTGAACCGAAATAAGAATATTGCTCTATTCCTGCTTCATAGGTGGGTAATATTGATTTATTTTTGCTGTTTCAGATTACTTAAGGTGGAAATAAATTTGGGAGATGGCTAACTGCATGAAACAAAATAAATAAATAAATAAATAAATAAAACCTCCAGTTACAAATTAGTTTCTGTGATAATTCAAACAGTGAGTAAAACCTACAGAAATGTTCAACTTCAGCAACATGCAAACAACAAAGATACAAAAATCTTTTTTTTTCTTAATATACTGTTCCTCCTTAAAAGTCATGAATCTCCTGTAAGTAAACAAACCAGAATGAACTGCAGTTCCTTTTAAAAATATACAACATTTTATAACATTTCTATGAACATAAAAGTGTGACAACAGCAGAACAATTGGATCTAATATTTGTTTTTCATTCATTACAACAAACCACCATCCAGCTCCAACATCAGTGCACAAAAGATTCAGAATATACTGACTAAATCTCTCATTCAGAATTTTTAGGTGCTGAGAGATGAGGTCCAAATATGTTGACATGGCAAACGTCATTGGACACCTGGCTTTACCTAAACATTTTGCTGTAAATGTTGTGGAGCTGAAAATTTTCAGGCCCAGTTGCAATTTTATTTATTTCTTTCACTGTTGTGGCATTGTAGTGTTCTATCTGCAAAATCAAGATATTTTTCATGGACATGATTTAGAACAAACAGGATTCCCTTTTACGTGCATAAAGAAGTTGCATGTGGACATGAGTCAAATTCTAAGGGGGAGCTAGAACTCAGATAAATCATTTGTAGTGTGTAGACGACTCTTCTAATGATTCCCTCTCATTTTTGGTGCACATTACTGAAACAGGCCTTTAGTTGTACACACCGCATCTCCTTAGAAAAGCACTGACCAATAGAATAATATGCTCTGAAGCAGCTGCACATGAGCCAGCGATCACCATGTTCAATGCTAATTGATGGCTAGTTGGGTATAAAAAACCCCAGTGAGCATCTAATGAGTCATCATTTCCTGATATCCTCATTTTAAAGTAGCTTAATAAAATAAAATAAAAAACTCTAAGCAATATTCCACCATCTAGTGTATAGCCTTTCTAGAACAGAGGCAAGTGGGGATTTTAGAAAAAAATACTGGAAGAGCAAATGTCCCCAAACCTTTGTCCATATAATGTGTCTTATAACCCTGGAGAAAACAGCAGCCTGCCAGATGTACTTTTATTTTGCATTGTTACACAATTAGCAAATAGATTGACTCTGCACTATATCCTCAGTTCACATGACGCAACACTCTGGTAAATGAGCATTAATGCCGATTCCACCCTTTGATAGTGGCCTTTTCCTTTATGGCAGAGAAGGGATGTTGTGTTTTGAAGACTGCTTTTTGAGTAAGAGCTCCGGCGCATCTATCCTTTTCTCCGTCATGCTCTCCTGCTCGCGCTCTTAAGGTCACGCTTTGTACCCACCGTCACCGCCTGTCATTCCATTCCTCTCTTCCCTTCTCCCTTCCCTTCTCTCTCTGGCCCTCTGTCAGCCATCTCAAAACACTTCAGCAAGACACACAGAGAGAGAGAGCGAGAGAGAGAGAGAGAGTCTGAGAAGGCGTGAGGAAGATAGAAAATGTGCCATGCTTGTTTTCCGACTGTTTAACAGACCTGTCCCCCAGAATGGCATTTAAGACATGACAATTAAAGGTGTGTCTGTAGAGGGGGGTGAGGGGAGAGAGAGAGAGGGAGAGAGAGAGAGAGAGAGAGAGAGAGAGAGAGATGGTGTATTTCTCTTTTCCTTCATATTGTAATCAGCAAATTATGAAACCTAAGGATTACTCTTTCATTATTCAAATGTAATTACTGAACTCACAATGATTTGAACTGATTATGATTTCTTAGAAAATGATTCAGTGCATCATGAGATCTCCGATTTCAGCACAATTACAATCAGATTATTTTCATTCATTCATTCATTTGTCCATTAGTTCCTTCATTCATTCCATTTTGCAACAACTAATCAGGGTCATTGTGGGTCCAAAACCTACACAGATTCGCTGAGCTAAACGTAGGAACACACCCTGCAGAGAACAACAGCACATTACTGTTTGATTTATGGTTTATTTTTGTTTTTTTCCCCAAAATGAGTTAAAAAAACACTGGAGAAACCATTTAAACAGTAGAAAAATACAATATAATACAATATAATTAGGATATTTTTTGACATATCAATTATATTATAGAGCGGCATGGTGGCGCAGCAGGTAGTGTCGCAGTCACACAGCTCCAGGGACATGGAGGTTGTGGGTTCGATTCCCGCTCCGGGTGATTGTCAGTGAGGAGTTGGTGTGTTCTCCCTGTGTCTGCGTTTCCTCCGGGTGCTCCGGTTTCCTCCCACACAAATTGCTAGGTGGATTGGCGACTCAAAAAGTGTGTGTGTGTTGCCCTGTGAAGGACTGGCACCCCCTCCAATGATTCCAGGTAGGCTCTGGACCCTCAATTGGATAAGCGGTAACAGATAATGAATGAATTCTATTATATTCAGTTATGGTGTATATAATTATAATACTTCTCATAAGCAATATTCTAGAATCGAGACCATCTGCTTATGGTCTTCAGCATCTGCTTGTGGTGTGACCAAGCCAGTGATTATTTCCTTGATTAGTTTTATGCATAGAACTCAGTATCATTTACACATTTTACTGATACATTGTAGTTTATGCTGATTAATGGATAATGCTTTATTCATTCATTCATTCATTTTTATTCCTTTATTATGCATTGTTTGTTTTCCTCTCTGATCCCCCCACCCCCACCCCCACAACTCATTCTTCCCCAATCCTCCTCAGAGACAAGTTGACCATTGCAGCCACATTACAGTGCACTTGGACAGTTTATTATACTGACAGAGAGTTCTGTTACAAAAGCTGACAAACACTCAGACAGACTATTCAAAAAGTGCTAATGTGAATATCATTGATACAGAATGTAATTTAGACAGTCAGGTGTCCAGGTTTTGGGGCTTGCATATAGGCTCACTCATTGACATCTATCATTTAATGAGGTTTTTCTATATGTGTTTGTTCAAAAGTATTGTATCTCATTTCTCAGTCTTAGTTATGAAACCCTGTAGTGCAAATAGACAGAATCTTTTGTTTTTACCATACATAACAGTTCTCTGTTTCCACCGTTATATTTCTTGTTCTACGCCTGATGTACTCTCTTTTCTAGTCTCTTTCTCTTTCTTTGTCTCTCTCTCTCTCCTTCTGTCTCTGTGTGATCCCTCTCTCTGGACCTGCTGTGGTGCGTTCAAGCGCTCCACCGCCACGCACTAATGAACCTCCAACATCTTGTCCCGTCACGGCAATTACACACACACACACACACACACACATTCAAACTAACATTTCTTCTCCCCCCACACAGTATCCAATACACTACATAAATACAAATACACATTCACACAATCCTACAAAAGATTAATGATACTATATGACAAATATTTCAGCCTGTTACATACAATTATTTAGGATATATATGATTAACACAAACACTGGCACAAAACCACATGGATTACAGGTTTCAGCACAATGAAATCACACACGTCCCTTCCTACCACATAGTCTTGGGGTTAATCAAGGCCCAAACTTTAATCAGACATGCTTAATCATTCATAGCCTCAGAGACCAGCCCAAACAACTGGTGCTCACCAGCATGCATTATTCAGCTATATTTTCCATTTTATTCTCAAATGTTCTGTTAGGAAATGGCCAAGCAGGCAGAGTAAATTTATGACAGTAACTGTCATTGACTTACAGATTGGGTCCACTAGAGGGAACTAGCTAACACTGGGCTGCATTGTGCTGCAGAAATGTACTGAAGTGCAGGAACACCAGTGATATCTCCTGCCATAAAAAGAACCTGGATGCTAGAGACAGATAACTAACAGTTTTCATCATCTGCCCATTTGTTATGTACAATGCTGGCACACATTTGGAGTAAACTGATGGATAGTGCAGCTGTCTAAAAAGAGATCTTGGGCAAGCCTCCTAACACCACCTTTGCCTACCACATGACACAAATTGCTCAGGACAAAAGTGTCTTCCAAATCACATAAATGTAGGTGTAATGCAATTGATTGTGCATAAAAATAGGGTGGTCCTGTAAGCTATAATTCAACAGTCAAGATAAGGTTGGTACCAAAACGTGCTTTGATGTGGCCTTGATTTGCAATTTTGTTTTTTCCCCTCAAATTAATTTTTTTTATCAAATTCTTGTTTTAGAGATTTGTTGGAAAGAAACTCTTTGACACTGCTGTCCCTTCAATAATGAAATTCTCATTTCTCTATGGACTCAGGGTTGTTTACACTACACCCTTTAGCACCACATCCAGTTAGTAGGTGGTCCTCTGTGCAGCCTTAAATTGCATTTGGAATTGATTAAAAGGAACTGGGATCTCCACACTTTAATATTCATTAGAGAATCATATTGTTGGTGTGGACAATCTATGCTGTACAAAATTTGGTGATTCCAAATTTTAGTCTCATCAGAGTGATCATCTTAAGGAAAAATCCAGATATTTTAGGTGTCAGGTAAAATATATATATCATCATATATATGTATATATATAAATATCGTCAAATGGCCATGTCCCTGCCAACCAAATATCATTTAACTGAAAATGAATTCTGTTGTAATCCTTGAAACAACATATTTTTGGTCACAAACGTCTAAAACAGGTTTAGTACAGAAAAAGAGGTAGGGATTAAAAAAGATCCTTTCTCGCTATGAAGTATGGTGGTGGATATGTATTGATGTTGGGTTGTCTTACTTCAAAATGCCCTGGGGACCTTGTTAGGACACAACGTCCAGCAAAATCTGGCTGGCTCTGCTGCCAGGCTAAATCTGTGCTATCATTCAACCTTCCAGCAGAACAATGACCCAAAGTATTCTTCCATTTCCTCACAAAAAAATATCTCACAGACAGCAGTTTCAGGTTTTGCCCTGACCCCAGTCTCCTGAGTCAGATTTGAAAACCTGTTAGGGGTGTTAATGAGCCCTTTGGTGAGAACCTAGGACTTTAAGGAATGGGGAGATAGTCTAAATGTAGGAATGTTCTCAGATACTATAATATATCAATGTCTGACTAAAACCTTGTTTCTCTAAAATGGTAATTTTTCAGCTGGACAGAAATACAACTTTAAATAACTAATCTAAGTTAATGTAAAATATTTCATTTATAACAATTTGCAGTATTTTTTAATTAATTAATCTATTTTATTTTATAAAATTTCACTGACAGCATTTGATATTCTGATATTGACATAGCACTAAAACTATTAGCTGGGGATCTGGGGAAAGTATTCACAAGATGGGGAAGTTGTTTATAACATGCCTGAGTAAAGATGGGCCTCTACAGCTTATCTACCATTGTTCAGTTTATAAATGATCTGGTGAAACTGAGCAATGCTAGTAAAGGTTAGAACCAAGCTAAGGTTTAGTTTTTGTCTTTTGTTTTTTTTTACTGTTTAGGTTTAGTCCTATAGACAAGGGAATGAAAATTTTAATTATTGTAATATTTATATTTCTTCAGTTTTATAATGTGGTTTGTATCTATTTATTACATTAAGCATGTACCCAGTGGGTATTTTTTTTTTTTTTTTTTTGTTTTTTTTTTGAAAAGTGACCTTGAAAAGCTCTGAAATACCCTGAGACCAAAAGATCGATCCCTCTGTATGATGATATACTACATTCCAGTCACTTTGACCATAGGAACCACAAATTCAGTGCTTGTCTTTTTCTTAGTATGGGGCATTAATTGAGTCTGTGGACACTGATACAACACAACAGGCTAGCAGGGATAAAAGAAGAAGAAGTAGAAGAAGAAGAAATAGAGAGAGAGAGAGAGAGAGAGAGAGAGAGAGAGAGAGACTCTCTTGAGGGGAGGAAGGATTTATAACTCTGTAACAGAAAACAGTTTATGATAACCTCTGTAATTCTCATCCTTTAATCTAAGTTGTTTTTTACTAACACCACAAAAGCCCAGAATAAATCACACTCAGCCATACAAGAAATAGAGACAAACCATTACAGTTAGTTATCTGAAAGTCCTAAGCCAAATCTTACACCATTATTATACTGATTAACATGTTTAGAATTCTGTCAGCCACACCATTCACAGTGGCATAATCAATAGAACAATGGCCTCTAATTACTCCAGCCATTAAATGTTTTAAATCAGTGAAATTTTTCATAGGATATTTCAGACATATGAAGGACAACAAAGAACGTAATTGGATTTGTGTGTGTGTGTGTGGGAGTGTGTGTGTGTGTGCGAGCACCATTACAGTGTAAGCAACCTCGATTAAACATAACTAGCGACACCTGCACAAAACTCAAAAACAAGAATACAAATAAATAAACAAAGCAAAAGAAAAGTTCAGGGATGCCTTCTGGAATAATACATACACACACACACACACACACACACAGAAAAACATTGAATTCCGGGGACGCTAAAAGAGTGCTCGTTAGTGGTGAGATAAAAAGAAGATGCCCCTTCTACAACAGAGAGAGAGAGAGAGAGAGAGAGAGAGAGAGAGAGAGAGAGAGAGAATGATATTTTTTTTACCGCATTTGTATTCATTTGTGGTGTTTACTAATGCTCAAGGTACATGAATTGTGCCTATAAAGAGTCTATGAAGAGTTATAGATGGTTAAGTGTAGGCATGTAGATTTGGCCAAAGGTTCTTATGTGCTTATATTGGGACATATGTCCTAAGTCTGGTTACAAAAAAGTCAAACCTCAGCTCAGGTGACCTGTTAGCATCTATAGCACTTGTACACAGAAAAACCCAAGACAAAAATATCATTAACCTGAAGGTATTAACAAGTCACACATGTAAGTATCCCCCTCATGAACACATATGTGAAACTTCATAGCACAAAAAAATGTGCATTTATCATAATATCAAGCTCAAACATTTTATTCTCCAATGTTTTTTTTCTAGGTTTGATAGCTGTCCTTCTGTGCCAAGTACATTAATTTTGGCTGCTCTGTGCTTGGAATTTTATATGGGGGTGGTTGTGACAGTTTGGGGGCGCTCTCGTGGCCGTTTCTGTCAGTGAATGCTATTAGCTAACGTGTTTCTGGTTAAGTGACTGCTAGGCTGCAGCCGGACATTATTGTCCTGGTTTTGTGATTGACTGGTTATATAAAGTAGTTACTTAGGATTTATAAACTTGACTTATAAACTTCACTCACCTGTCCCTTCTGTATCTTTGATTTCTGGTTAAGGAATGTGTGGTCACCGAATTTTTTTACAAAAATATTTTATAAATTACTTTGTAAAAATATTTTGTTTACAAAATAGAATCAAAGATCTAAATCTATTTCCAATCTTGCACTGAGATTATATATATATATATATATATATATATATATATATATATATATATATATATATATATATATATATATATATATATCATAATATGGCAAGCCAAACAGGAAATATTTAATGAACTTTGATATATATAGAATGAATGCTGATATATATAGAATGAAAGTTGATATATATAGAATGAAAGTTGATATATATAGAATGAACTTTGATATATATAGAATGAAAGCTGATATATATAGAATGAACTTTGATATATATAGAATGAACGCTGATATATATAGAATGAAAGCTGATATATATAGAATGAACTTTGATATATATAGAATGAACTTTGATATATATAGAATGAACACTGATATATATAGAATGAAAGTTGATATATATAGAATGAACTTTGATATATATAGAATGAAAGCTGATATATATAGAATGAAAGTTGATATATATAGAATGAACTTTGATATATATAGAATGAAAGCTGATATATATAGAATGAAAGTTGATATATATAGAATGAACTTTGATATATATAGAATGAACGCTGATATATATAGAATGAAAGCTGATATATATAGAATGAAAGTTGATATATATAGAATGAACTGATATATATAGAATGAACGCTGATATATATAGAATGAACGCTGATATATATAGAATGAACTGATATATATAGAATGAACGCTGATATATATAGAATGAACGCTGATATATATAAAATGAAAGCTGATATATATAGAATGAACACTGTTATATATAGAATGAAAGCTGACATACAGGGGTTGGACAATGAAACTAAAACACCTGGTTTTAGACAACAATAATGCATTAGTGTGGTGTAGGGCCTCCTTTTGTGGCCAATACAGCAGCAATTTGTCTTGAGAAAGTCCTGTACAGTGGTCAGAGGGATTTTAAGCCATTCTTCTTGCAGGATAGTGGCCAGGTCACTACGTGATGCTGGTGGAGGAAAACGTTTCCTGACTCGCTCCTCCAAAACACCCCAAAGTGGCTCAATAATATTTAGATCTGGTGACTGTGCAGGTCATGGGAGATGTTCAACTTCACTTTCATGTTCATCAAACCAATCTTTCACCAGTCTTGCTGTGTGTATTCGTGCATTGTCGTCCTGATACACGGAATCGCCTTCAGGACACAATGTTTGAACCATTGAATGCACATGATCCTCCAGAATGGTTCGGAAGTCCTTGGCCATAATCATTCTATATATATCAGCGTTCATTATATATCCCCCATACTCAAATAGCGGCCTCCTGGCCTTTTTAGGCCCATTGGTCATCTATTTCTGGCACGAGAGCTGTTTTGAAAAGTTTTTTTTTTTATTATGATTTTTTTTTTCAATCGCGCTGTCCGCTCTTATTTTGAAATCGCGCACCGCGAGGCTGGTGATTGCCTCCATGGCAACAATAAACAGATAGCAGTAAAGTCTTCGGAAACGAGACAGTCAAAGTTCATTCTATATATATCGACTTTCATTCTATATATATCAGCTTTCATTCTATATATATCAACTTTCATTCTATATATATCAACTTTCATTCTATATATATCAGCTTTCATTCTATATATATCAACTTTCATTCTATATATATCAACTTTCATTCTATATATATCAGCTTTCATTCTATATATATCAAAGTTCATTCTATATATATCAACTTTCATTCTATATATATCAACGTTCATTCTATGTATATCAAAGTTCATTCTATATATATCAACTTTCATTCTATATATATCAGAGTTCATTCTATATATATCAGTGTTCATTCTATATATATCAAAGTTCATTCTATATATATCAACTTTCATTCTATATATATCAGCTTTCATTCTATATATATCAAAGTTCATTCTATATATATCAACTTTCATTCTATATATATCAACGTTCATTCTATGTATATCAAAGTTCATTCTATATATATCAACTTTCATTCTATATATATCAGAGTTCATTCTATATATATCAGCTTTCATTCTATATATATCAACTTTCATTCTATATATATCAACTTTCATTCTATATATATCAGCTTTCATTCTATATATATCAAAGTTCATTCTATATATATCAACTTTCATTCTATATATATCAACGTTCATTCTATGTATATCAAAGTTCATTCTATATATATCAACTTTCATTCTATATATATCAGAGTTCATTCTATATATATCAGTGTTCATTCTATATATATCAAAGTTCATTCTATATATATCAACTTTCATTCTATATATATCAAAGTTCATTCTATATATATCAAAGTTCATTCTATATATATCAACTTTCATTCTATATATATCAGCTTTCATTCTATATATATCAGCGTTCATTCTATATATATCAGTGTTCATTCTATATATATCAAAGTTCATTCTATATATATCAACTTTCATTCTATATATATCAGCGTTCATTCTATATATATCAAAGTTCATTCTATATATATCAACTTTCATTCTATATATATCAGCTTTCATTCTATATATATCAGCTTTCATTCTATATATATCAACTTTCATTCTATATATATCAGCGTTCATTCTATATATATCAAAGTTCATTCTATATATATCAACTTTCATTCTATATATATCAGCTTTCATTCTATATATATCAGCTTTCATTCTATATATATCAAAGTTCATTCTATATATATCAGCTTTCATTCTATATATATCAAAGTTCATTCTATATATATCAACTTTCATTCTATATATATCAGTGTTCATTCTATATATATCAAAGTTCATTCTATATATATCAAAGTTCATTCTATATATATCAGCTTTCATTCTATATATATCAAAGTTCATTCTATATATATCAACTTTCATTCTATATATATCAGTGTTCATTCTATATATATCAACTTTCATTCTATATATATCAGTGTTCATTCTATATATATCAGCTTTCATTCTATATATATCAAAGTTCATTAAATATTTCCTGTTTGGCTTGCCATATATATATATATATGTGTGTGTGTGGATGTTCCTTTTATATATTTTATATTTAGCTGCTTATAATATAATGTTTCAAAATGATGTAACTTCATTTTGTTCCTGTCCTAAGTGCTGCATGATCAAATTCTAGCTTATTTTAATTTTGAAATATTTTTTTGCGCTTTTCATTCCTTCATTGTCTGCAAAACACCCTGGACATTGTGTGATAGGACCCTGGCATTGTGAAGCAATGAAACTACCTGTTCTGCCACTGTGCTGCCATTTGTTGTATTTTTGTCAGGTGAATATATGTTCCAGGCGGCACGATGGCACAACCAGTTCAAGCCCTGATCCGAGTGACTGTCTGTGAGGAGTTTGGTGTGTTCTCCCCGTGTCCCTGTGGGTTTCCTCCATGTGATCTGGTTTCCTCCCATGGTTCAAAAACATAGGTAGATTGGCGACTCAAAAAGTGTCCATTGGTGAATGTATGAGTGAGCTCTGGACCCACTTCGACCCTGAACTGGATAAGCATTTACAAACAATGTATGAAGTATTACTGAGGTGTGGGTCTGTGCATGTGTTTAATATGGATTTTGCAGTTGAATGGAGTAAAATGGACCTATTTAAGCAGCTTTAATTAGACTATTTTAATTTATCTAAAAAATGAACCTCCTGTTTAAATATGAGTGAGTGCTTGAGTGTGTGAATGAGTGAATACTTTAGTGAGTACTTTAAGACACATGTCTCTGAAGCTTTTGTTTTTCTAAAAATAAACCATTGCATAAATTAATAAATTAATGAATCAATCAAATCAAGAAAACATATTGCCTAAATGCATCACATATAAAATATTATGAAACATACTCAAATATCACAAATGGACCACAATGAAAACAATAAAATACATAAACAACATATGATATGGGCCCTTAAGGTTTCTGAGCCCCAAGGATGTATTTGTGTGAATGTAAGGTGTCCATGGCAAATAAATAGTGTTTGTCTTAAAATCAACTGTGTGTGAGTGTGTGTATGTTTGTGTGCATTTTGGAGGATGGGGATCGATGTGTTTCTGTCTCTCTGTTGGTCTTGTCATTCCTGTTGGATGATCCCTTGTTTTCTCTCCACCCCTGCTGTTTCTTTGTCTCTCTTTGTCTTTTCTCATCATGCTATAGAGTTCCCTCCTGTTTTACAGACCCTAACCTTCCCTGTGTCTGTGGGCTTTGTTTTGGTGTTATTTCAGTTTTCCAAAATGTTTGAATGTATTGAAATATATTCATTCATTATAAAGCTGTCACTACTGATTATATTAATCATTGGAGAAAATTCTAAATATTCTTAATTACCATAGAGTTTTATTATAGAGTTTTAAAACCTACAAAAAATGTATAAACCATACAAACAATTTCATTCAGTCATTGTCTGTAATCGCTTATCCAGTTCAGGGTCATGACGGATCTGCGGTGGGCACAAGACAGGAACACACCTTGAAGGAGGCTATAAATAATTTTAAATATTCAAACAGAAAACATAAAATTATTTTACATACCATCCATCCATCCATCCATTATCTGTAAGCGCTTATCCAATTCAGGGTCACGGTGGGTCCAAAGCCTACCTGGAATCATTGGGCACAAGGCGGGAATATACCCTGGAGGGGATGCCAGTCCTTCACATGGCAACACACACATTCACTCACACCTACGGTCACTTTTGAGTCACCAATCAACCTACCAACGTGCGTTTTTGGACTGTGGGAGGAAACCGGAGCACCCGGAGGAAACCCACGCAGACACGGGGAGAACACACCAACTCTTCACAGACAGCGGGAATCGAACCCACAACCTCCAGGTCCCTGGAGCTGTGTGACTGCGACACTACCTGCTGCACCACCGTGCCACCCTTTTTACATACCCTACATTTCTAAAAATTTCCAGTCTCTTCACTTTAATTCATCTACTTTAAGTTGTGCTCACTGTTGACACAGATGTTCAATGAGACACGCACACACACATACACACCCATCTTTTATTATTGCCACAGAAAAGCAAAACCAATTGAGTGAGATGACACACATGAACTTAATGTCACTATGCCCAAAGTCAGCTAGAGGAGTACAAATGGAGCACCACATTTGGGAACACTTTTGGGTCTTGTGAGATTTGTAAACCAGAACCAGTCCTCATTACCTGACCTGATAATTTTACACTGAGACTGCTAATATGTCTATATTGATTCTATATTCCCAAGCACAGCAGACTCCAAACATTTGTGAAAGACCAGAATCATTGTAGGTATACAGGTGCTGGTCATAAAATATGAATATCATGAAAAAGTTGATTTATTTCAGTAATTCAGTTCCAAAATTAAACTTGTATATTATACTCATTCATTACACACAGACTGATATATTCTTTATGTTTATTTCTTTTAATTTGATTATTATAACTGACAACTAATGAAAACCCCAAATTCAAATCTCAGAAAATTTGAATATTACTTAAAACCGATACAAAAAAAGGATTTGTAGAAATGCTGGCCAACTGAAAAGTATGAGCATGTACAGCACTCAATACTTAGTTGGGGCTCCTTCTGCCTGAATTACTGTAGCAATGCGGCATGGCATGGATTTGATCAGTCTGTGGCACTGCTCAGGTGTTATGAGAGCCCTGGTTGCTCTGATAGTGGCCTTCAGCTCTTCTGCATTGTTGGGTCTAGCGTATTGCATCTTCCTCTTCACAATACCCCATAGATTTGGGGTTAAAGTCAGGTGAGTTTGCTGGCCAATTAAAAACAGGGATACCATGATCCTTAAACCAGGTACTGGTGGCTTTGACAATGTGTGCAGGTGCCAAGTCCTTTTGGAAAATGAAATCTGAATCTCCATAAAGTTGGTCAGCAGCAGGAAGCATGAAGTGCTCTAAAACTTCCTGGTAGATGGCTGCATTGACCTTGGACCTCAGAAAACACAGTGGACCAACACCAGCAGATGACATGGCACCCCAAACCATCACTGACTGTGGAAACCTTACACTGGGCCTCAAGTAACGTGGATTCTGTGCCTCTCCAGACTCTGGGACCTTGATTTCCAATATAAATGCAAAATTTACTTTAATCAGAGAACATAACTTTGAACCACTCAGCAGCAGTCCAGTCTTTTTGGAAGCAAGACGCTTCTGACGCTGTCTCTTGTTCAAGAGGGGCTTGACACAAGGAATGCGACAGCTAAAACCCATGTCTTGCATACATCTGTGTGGTGGTTCTTGAAGCACTGACTCTAGCTGCAGTCCAGTCTTTGTGAATCTACCCCACATTTTTCAATGGGTTTTGTTTCACAATCCTCTTCAGGGTGCGGTTATCCCTATTGCTTGTACACGTCTTTCTACCAAATCTTTTCCTTCTCTTCATCTCTCTATTAATGTACTTGGACACAGAGCTCTGTGAACAATCAGCCTCTTTAGCTGTGACCTTTTGTGTCTTGCCCTGTTTGTGTAAGGTGTCAATGGTCGTCTTTTGCTGTCAAGTCAGCAGTCTTCCCCATGATTGTGTAGACTACAGAACTAGACTGAGAGACCATTTAAAGGCCTTTGCAGGTGTTCTGGGTTAATTAACTGATTAGAGTGTGGCAGCAAGTGTCTTCAATATTGAACCTTTTCACAAAATTCTAACTTTCTGATAAAATGAATTTGGGGTTTTCATTAGTTGACAGTTATAATAATCAAATTAAAAGAAATAAACCCTTGAAATATATCAGTGTGTGTAATTAAAGAGTATCAAATACAAGTTTCACCTTTTGAATGGAATTACTGAAATAAATCAACTTTTCCATGATATTCTAATTTTATGACCAGCACACACACACACACACACACATATATATATATATATATATATATATATATATATATATATGAGAATCGGTGCATGCCTCTGTGTTTGTGTGTGTGTGTTTCTGTGGTGAAGGGAAATGATGGGTGATATTTTCTATCACCAGTTTAAAGGTTATGACCCCGTAGCTAATCACTCTCCAACTGTTCAATTATTCAGGAGGGTGTGTGTGTGTGTGTGTGTGTGTGTGCTTGTTAAAAATGTTGCCGGTGAAATTCCGGGGTCCGGTGACTGGAATTTGCACATGAAAATCCGCTCTGGGCTATAACTAATGCATTCACCAAGACTCCACAGCGCTCCCCACAGACCACATGCATGGCTGCAGAGTGGCATGTTCCACAGTTGGTTTTAAATATTAATACCAGCTGCTAATGCATTTCAATAAATATATCCTCAAACTTATTTTTAAATCTGCTCAATAAAAGTCAATGTTGCCGTACAGATAGCTCCTGAATTTCACTGAATTTCTCTAGAAATGAAAATCAGATGCTTTAATTGGGCTCCTAAACACAAATAGCAGAATTTATAAATTAATTAATTACCTGTAACCGCTTATCCAGTTCAGGGTTGCAGTGGGTCCAGAGCCTACCTGGATTCATTGGGCACAAGGTGGGAATACACACACACCTACGGACACTTTTGAGTTGCCAATCCACCTACCAACATGTGTTTTTGGACTGTGGGAGGAAACCGGAGCACCCAGAGGAAACCCACGCAGACACGGGCAGAACATACCAAACTCCTCACAGACAGTCACCCGGAGCAGGAATCGAACCCACAACCCCCTGGAGCTGTGTGACTGCGACACTACCTGCTGTGCCACCGTGCCGCCTGAATTTATAAATTAATATATAAATTATTATATTATTTAACACAATTTTTCAATATCAATTTCACCAGAACATTTTCTGGAGTTAAATGGTTTTGATAAGGAAGAAAACATAATGATTAATAAATAACAGTGTGACAATGCTTCGCAGGACTCAAAGTTTAGAGACACAATTTCACCGGGTAGGTATAACTGAGTAACAAAAGCAATGGGATCAGTGTGGAAGACTCCAGCATAGGGTTGGGCAGTATAACGGTAATAGACTATTCCATTGTATTTGAAAATGTGGACGGTATCTCAAAATGAGGGGGGTATTTCAAAATTATGGTATGTGTGATATGTCAAATTTCTGTTCTGTTCAAGGCCAGAATTCATTCATTTGCATTAAGGAGAGCCACTGAGAGGGGGCGCTGTGGGAGCTCTCTGAATGGTGAAAATGTGTGGTGAAAAAACACAAGGCCAGTATCCCTTTAGTTTAGCACTGATTTTAGGTTAAGCGAGAATAATTTAGCTAAACAGGCAAAATACTTTTCACTCGACTTTGTGCCCATGGGTATGAGGCTTGTCACCTTGTCTTGTAAATGTGTGTGATTTGAAATGGAGTTTGCTGGAAAACCATCTGCTGTGGTGTGCTAAACCACAAGCGTCTATTAGCTGGGCAGCTATACTTCTAAACAGTGTAGAACTGTCTTATTTAGCTTATTTTTAAAAATATTTTTAGCTCTTCTCGACAGTGTACTACGTTTGCTCAGCGTGAAATATTTCAGAGCTCTCCCCACATTAAACCTTCCCTCCCTCTAATAGTCTTAACTCCGCTCTCTTACCTGGGCCAAAACATTTCTGTAGACAGAGTTGTGCTAAACATACAAATGTGAAAAGGTTAATATCAGTCCCTCCAATGGACTATTCTATGTGCTTTTAAACTAATCTGAATATCAATTCATAATTTAAATCATGATGGACACATTTCATTAGCAAATTTGACTTCAAATGATTTACATGTTTCTTTGAAAAGTAGCTCCTTATGTCCACCTTCTTTTTTGCTGCCATTATCACTCGATTTTGACACCCATATGTCACCCATGTTGCACCTGAGTCTTGCACAGTAAGTCTCACATATGACTGGAAAGTTTTCCTTCCAGTTTTGGCGCTGCTCACAACCAAACGCAGCTACAGAGTCTCACGGGACAGCAGGGAAAGGCACAGCCAATCACACAAGCCATATGTGTTACGGGGAGGTAGGACTCGAGTAGAGAACCTGATTCAACACTTTCTGCACCTCTAGGTTAATGAGATTATTATTATTATTATTTTTTATATTTGGGTGGGTACGGTGGTGCAGCAGGTAGTGTTTCTGTCACACAGCTCCAGGGACCTGGAGGTTGTGGATTCGATTCCCACTCCGGGTGACTGTCTGTGAAGAGTTTGGTGTGTTCTCCCCGTGTCCGTGTGGGTTTCCTCCGGGTGCTCTGGTTTCCTCCCACAGTCTAAAAACACACATTGGTAGGAGGATTGGCGACTCCAAAGTGTCCGGAGGTGTGAGTGAATGTGTGTGTCTGTGTTGCCCTGTGAAGGACTGGCGCCCCCTCCAGGGTGTGTTCCTGCCCAATGATTCCAGGTAGGCTCCGGACCCACCGCGACCCTGAACTGGATAAGCCCTTACAGATAATTAATGAATACATTTTTTTATTGAGGGGATCAAATTGTGGGTGGGGACAATTCAGTAATTACTGGATATTTTGGCATCAGGATACCCTAGGCCACAATTTGATGATTGACGTTATCAGACCTGGACACTTGGGTGAAGAGAATTGCTGAGCTGTGAACTGATCAGTGGTTAGTTGGATCAGATGGCAGGGGAGGATGCCGGACAGACCTGGCAGGCCCAAATGTATGCTGAGGGTTAGCTGGGAACGTTTGGCAGAGGAATCTGCCAAAAAGATATTTAACTCCCACATCCGGCAGAGCTTCAACTGCATCCCAGGGGAGGCTGGTTCCACTGAGTCCGAATGGGCCATGACCTTCATCGTCGAGGCAGCTGTGGCCGCAAGGTTGTCGGAGCCTGTCGTGGTGGCAATCCCTGCACTCAGTGGTGGACACTCCTGGTGAGGGAAGCTGCCAAGCTGAAGAAAGAGTCCTATCGAGCCTGGCTGGCTCAAGGGACTCCGGAGGTAACTGTTGGACACAGAAGAGCCAAGCAGATTGTGGCTTCGGCTGTCGCAGAGGCAAAAACTCAGGTGTGGGATGAGTTTGGTGAGGATATGGAAAATGACTTTTGGTCAGCTCAGAGAAGATTCCTAACTATAAGGGGGATTACACTCCTCAGCCTCCCCGGTAAGGTCTATGCAGGGGTACAGGAAAAGAGAGTCCGGCTGATAGTTAAACCTCAGATGGAAGGAGGAACAATGCGGATTCCGCCCTGGTCGTGAAACACAGGACCAGCTCTTTACCCTCGCTAGGATCCTGGAGAGTGAATGGGAGTTTACTCAACCAGTTTACTTTGTAGATCTGGAGAAGGCATTTAACCATGTCCCTCTGGATATTCTGTGGGTGTGCTCCAGGAGTATGGGGTATTGGGTTCCTTGTTATGTGCTATCCAGTCCCTATATAAACATGGATCGTATGGCTGGCAGTAAGTCCGTCTGGTTTCCAGTTTCCATTTTTATGCACAGAATTTTTCAGCATAGCCGAGTGCCGGAAGGTGTCCGGTTCCGGGGTCTCAGGATCCCATGTCTGCTTTTTTGTGGATGATGTGGTCTTGTTGGCTTCATCGAGCCAGTACCTTCAGCCCTTGCTGGACCATTTTGCAGCCGAGTGTGAAACGGTAGGGATGAGAATCAGCACCTCCAAATCGGAGGCCATGTTTCTCAGCTGGAAAAGGGTGGCGTGCTCTCACCAGGTTGGAAGTGAGATACTGCCTCAAGTGGAGGAGTTCAAATATCTCAGCGTCTTATTCATGAGTGAGGGAAAGATGGAGTGGGAGATTGACAGGCGGATCGGTGTGGTGTCTGTGGTAATGCAGACTCTGTACCGGTATGTTTTGGTGAAGAGAGAGCTGAAACAAAAAGCAAAGCTCTCAATGTAGCTTTCAATCTACGTCCTAACCCTCACATATGGTCATGAGTTTTGGGTAATAACTGAAAGTATGAGATTGCAGGTACAAGCGGCTGAAATGAGTTTCCTACACAGGGTGTCTAGACTCCCCCTTAGAGATAGGGTTAGGAGCTCGGACATCCGAGAGAGACTCGTAGTGGAGCCGCTGCCCCTCCACGTCGAGAGGAGCCAGTTGAGGTGGTTTGGGCAACTGGTCCGGATGCCTTCCTGGTGAGGTATTTCGGGCATGTCCAAGGCGGAGAAGGCAGCGGGGAAGACTCAGAACATGCTGGTGAGATTATATGTCTCAACTGGCCTGGGAATGCCTCGGTATCCCCCTGGAAGAGTTGAAAAAAGTGGCTAGGGACAGGGAAGTGTTGGTTTCTTTACCCCAACTGCTTCCCCAATGACCCGGACCCAGATAAGCATTGGATGGATGGATTCTAAAAATGACTGCAGAAATTGAAGTGTTGTAAGTGGAACAGTTTTTAAAGGGGTAGTATAAATGCATGGGTAGGAACAAGTCTGATGTCAGTTCTGGTGTCATTTGTGTTTAATGGTCCAGCTGGAAATATCATTTAAATTTAGCTTGCAGTAAATTGAATTTAGTAGTTATACATTAGCCTGTCATGCGGTACTTCAGATTAGTTTTTTAATTTTCATTTATTTTTAGCAAAATATTTTTATTAATTTATTTATTTTTGGATTATTATTTTTGAATGGTCTGGGCAATTCATCCACTTACTCATCTTAAATGTGAGAAAACACAGAATCTGTTGTTCTTGTTCAACAAAATCAGCACATGATTTTGCTGCTGTATTATTCATCAGACAGCAATTCTTTATGATCAGTCAGAATATTTTACTTTGTTCTCTCAAAAACTAGGTCTTCTCATCTGAGCATCACAAAGAAAACAGTCAATCCATAAATAATAACGCAGACTCAAAAGACCTGCACTTTACTGAGATTAGTGCAATATATTCAGCTGCTTGGTTATCTCTGTCACTTTTATTTTTTTGTGAAAAAAATTACAGTACAGGTTCAAGGAGTTTGAGTGAATGCTTCATAGTTTACTGAGGTGAAACGCTTTATCTAACCTTGGAGTGTCAATCGAATTAGAATGTGAGATGGAGAAACTGAAAAGGCATCTCAGTATTCCAGAGTGTACTACTGTGGGAGTAAGGGAGAGAGAGAGAGAGAGAGAGAGAGAGGATGCTTAGACAGAATTCAGAGAAGCAGAGAGGAGGCCAGAAAAATGGGCAAGAGATGGGGGAAATGATGGACAGAGGCAGAGTTGAGGTTTGGGAGTAGGCAGCATAGAGGAAGGTGGGAGACACACACAAATACACAGAGTGTGTGTGAGAGAGAGAGAGAGAGAGAGAGAGAGAGAGAGAGAGAGAGAGAGAGGATGACAAATTGAGATGAATAGATGTAGTCCGCTGCAACAGTGGGGAGCTGTGCCTTATTAATAGAGAGAATTAGAGAAGCAGGCCAACTCAATCTACAGCATGTCACCCCATATCAGCAAGCAATCAGGGACACCCACACAGGTATATACACACACACACACACAAATGTACAAATTGTGTAATGCAGAAAGCTATGATTTAATGCATAATAATTGGCATCTCTGCTGCAAGTTTTTCTTGACATTGGCATCATTAAATTAACCAAAGTTTATAAAGTGGAAAGAAATAAATTTGCAATAAAAACAGTTATTTCATATCTATTTTACTTCACAGGAGGAAACACACATCTATTAACAGCACATCACAGTGTGCGTGTGCTCATTCATGGTACATTTTATTTGAAGGGAAAATATTTATTGTAAGGTTATTATTATTATTATTATTATTAGTAGTAGTAGTAGTAGTACAGTCCCCATTTTTAGAGTTGGGATATTTTTAAAATAAAAGAGGAATCTCTTATTTATCAATGCGTATAAATATAATAAAAGGAGTTTTTTTTACAATTGACTAGTGTTTTGCAAGATAAAAAAAAGTGTTGCTTAACACTTTATGTAAATGTTTATGACAGGATTTTTAAATAGACAAATACCAGTCCATATTAATGGACACCCGTGTTGAATGAACATGATCTTCTTGCCCTAAGATTGCAATGTATAAGAAACAGTCATGCTACAGTAATGAATATAGCCTTATGGGTTTAGGAGTATTAAAAACATGTCACTTAATGAAGTCCACCACTGTTTGAGAAATGCAACCTGGAAGTCTTTTATACAAGGAGAAAGCCATAGTTACATCTTTTTTTTTTTTTTTTTTTTTTTTTTCAGGATTGTTAACAAGTTCATCTCAGATGGTTCAATAAAACAGTAGCAAAATGCAGTGGTCAGTGCATGCCAAAATGTTGTCAGCAATAGGTGCAAAATCCAAATCTCATGGTATGTGGGACGCATTGGTTATCACATCATTGGTGACTTGCATATTTTGGAGCATTTGTAGAGGTTAAATCTTCATGACAGACTGGGTTCATATGATGTAGCAAACTAAAAATTGACAAAAATGGAGATACTGTTTTTTGATTGGACAGCGATGATATGTGAGTAGTTTCCATTGTTGTTGAGGTGGGCAACCATCAACTTATCCTGACAATAACAATTTATCCTGGGAAGTCAATGATTATTTCAGCAAGACAATGCCTGGCCTCATTCTGTGTCTTTGTAAACACAGACTGCTTGTGCTGGACTGACCTATCTTCAGTCCAGATATATTTCCTGCAACACATCATGAAGAGGAGAATCGTGCAATGGTGACCACAAACTGTTAAGCAGCTGCATTCTAAAATCAAATCCGAATGGCAAAAATTACACTTGGAAAACTTTAATAATTAGCATCCTCAGTTCCCAAATAATTAAATAGTGTAATTAAAAAGAATTATGATGTAACACAGTGGTACAGTGGCAGTTTCTAAATGTGTATATATTTACAAAATAGAGCCATGATGTTTAGTGAAAACTATGGGTTATCTAGTTTGTGCTTTTGTCAGTTAAATGCAATTTCAGTAGCATTAACAGATCAGATTGTTGTTGTTGCATTTTACAAAATGTCCCAACTGTTCTGGAAATGGGATTTATAGTACAGGGTGGGCCATTTATATGGATACATTCATTCATTCATTATCTGTAACCACTAATCCAGTTCAGGGTCGCGGTGGGTCCAGAGCCTATCTGGAATCATTGGGCGCAAGGCAGGAATACACCCTGGAGGGGGCGCCAGTCCTTCACAGGGCAACACACACACACTTTTCAGTCACTAATCCACCTACCAACATGTGTTTTTGTACTGTGGGAGGAAACCAGAGCACCTGGAGGAAACCCACACGGACACGGGGAGAACACACCAACTCCTCACAGACAGTCACCCGGAGCGGGAATCGAACCCACAACTTCCAGGCCCCTGGAGCTGTGTGACTGCTTCACTACCTGCTGTGCCACCGTGCCGCCCTTTATATGGATACACCTTAATAAAATGGGAATGGTTGGTGATATTAACTTCCTGTTTGTGGCACATTAGTATATGGGAGGGGGGAAACTTTTCAAGAAGGGTGGTGGCCATGGCAGCCATTTTGAAGTTGGCCATTTTGGATCCAACTTTTGTTTTTTCAATGGGAAGAGGGTCATGTGACACATCAAACTTATTAGGAATTTCACAAGAAAAACAATGGTTTTGATGTAACTTTCTTCTTTCATGAGTTATTTACAAGTTCCTGACCACTTATAAAATGTGTTCAAAGTGCTGCCCATTGTGTTGGATTGTCAATGTAACCCTCTTCTCCCACTCTTCACACACTGATAGCAACACCGCAGGAGAAATGCTAGCACAGGCTTCCAGTATCCGTAGTTTCAGGTGCTGTACATCTCAATCTTCACAGCATAGACAATTGCCTTCAGATGACCCCAAAGATAAAAGTCTAAGGGGGTCAGATCGGGAGACCTTGGGGGCCATTCAACTGGCCCAACGACAACCAATCCACTTTCCAGGATTTCCAGATAAAAGTCTAAGGGGGTCAGATCGGGAGACCTTGGGGGCCATTCAACTGGCCCAACGACAACCAATCCACTTTCCAGTTCATCTAGGAATTCTCGGACATGACACCCATAATGTGGTGGTGCAACATCTTGCTGGAAAAACTCAGGGAACGTACCAGCTTCAGTGCATAAAAAGGGAAACACATCATCATGTAGCAATTTCACACATCCAGTGGCCTTGAGGTTTCCATTAATGAAGAATACCCCATATACCACACCATACCATTAATTTTTTTTGTTCCAACAGTCTTGGAGGGATCTATCCAATATGGGTTAGTGTCAGACCAATAGCGTGGTTTTGTTTGTTAACTTTCACCATTCACATAAAAGTTTGCCTCATCACTGAACAAAATCGTCTGTGTAAACTCAGGGTCCTGTTCCAATTTTATTTTGCCCATTCTGCAAATTTAGTGCACCAATCTGGGTCATCCTCGTTGAGATGCTGCAGCAGCTGGAGCTTGTAAGGGTGCCATTTGTGATTGCACTCTCCAGTGACATGCGGCATGTGGGCTCTTGCTGAATGAAGCTAGGATAGCCAGTGATGTTTCTTTATTAGTGACTGTTTTCATGCATCCACATTTTGGCAAACCCAACACTGAACCAGTTTCACAAAAGCTAACTGTAGTATGGGGGATGGGTGGTCTCGTAGGGTGTTTTGCATTGAAATCTGCTGCAATGACCCGGTTACTGTGTTTACCAGACATCAAGAAAAATTCTATCTGCTCTTCATGTGTTAACCTCTGCGACATGTCAATGGCTGTAAACAAAGAGAAACTTGTAAATAAAGTTACATTAAATTTGTATTAAAATCAAACACACCATTGTTTTTCTTGTGAAAATCCCAATAAGTTTGATGTCACATGACCCTCTTCCCATTGAAGAAAAAAAAGTTGGATCCAAAATGTCCGACTTCAAAATGGCCACCAAGGTCACCACCCATCTTGAAAAGTTTTTCCCCTCCCATATACTATTGTGCCACAAACAGGAATTTAATATCACCAACCATTCCCATGTTATTAAGGTGTATCCATATAATGGCCCCCCCTGTAGTTATTGTAATATATAATAGTAATAATAAAACAATATAATCTAGAGTTATAGCCCCCCCCCAAAAAAAATATAACAATTATTGTTAAAAATATGTCTTTGCTGTTGCTTATTTCATTGTTTGCGTTTTATTTTCTTATGTTTTATTTTTCATCCTTGGTTTTATGAGCATTGAAAATCTTACTTCAATCTCTGTGTGTGTGTGTGTGTGTGTGTTTATTCATTCTGTTAATGGGAGCTCAGACACACTGTGTAGTTTGGGGTAAAGAGAGTAGACAGGCTACATCCTGGGAGCTGCTCTATTGATCAAGAGCCAAAATGGCAGTGAGTTCTCTGTGGACTCGTCCTGATCAGCTTTAAACAGGGAGGAGCAGTGACAGCGCCTCACACACCACTGTCTCTCTGCTCTGTCTCCATCCCCCGAGTCTTCCTTCAGTCACACAACACACACGCACACACACACACACATACACACACATTTTTAAATGAGAACAGTGACAGCATCTCCCCATAGCGTCTGCCAGACCAGATCACCATGACAGCAATAACATATTAAAAAAAATATTGACAATTTTCAGATGTTCAACAGTAAACGTTGTGCTCTGTCATAGCACCGAACAAAAAAAGTTTTTAACATTGGTTACCATACAGTTTTTTAAGAGACTCTTTATTGTTTGACACAGGATTTATATTTTTTATAGTGAAATATGCTAATCTAAATCCTGTAACATTCTGTTCTTGGAGAAACTTATAGAATCAGAGAGTTTCTAGTTCTCTGAGTCTCTGATGCTCTTTGAGATACAGTTACATACACTGTAACAGTGATTTGTAGGACATAATAATACAAAGTGAACACTGACCTCCTGCAGCTCACTGCTCTCTCTCATCTGGAGCAACTTCGCAACACAGCAAGTGCCAATTTACAGACAGCCTTCATATTTACATGAACGTTTTAATATGAGAATCAGAAGTTTCCAAGTTGGTAAAATTTGATTTCCCATTTGTCATAAATGCAGCTTTGATCCAGTATATTTGTGTAATGTCTGTCACTTTTACAATTATGACAGTGATCTTCCCTGAGTGAATACAATGTTCAATGCTATCCCGTGAATTTAGTCAGCTAATGCATTTGTGTGGCTGGAGATGGGAGTGAGATGCCTTGCTAAAAGTATTATTACTGTAATATTTTTTGGAATTTCCCCAAGTGATGCAGTCTGTAAAAGCCTGATTTACCGTACAAAGGAAAGCTGTTTTGTAAGACATGTTCAAATCCCAGTTGTGCCATTCACTGTCCAAGGCCTGGGGTCCCTGAGAACATAACTGATAGCAACTCTCATCAGAGGACAAGATGGAGGTGTCCTTGTTTCCTCTGGCACAAAGTGCTGCAATAGGCTAATGGCTATGTGAATACTATGATGAGTGGCAGAGTTGGACACACAGTGTGTGCATGTATCATGAAAAGTAGACGGTTGTCTGATACCTTCTGTGTGTTAAGCAGGCCTCACTGTGAGTTTTATTCTGTGTATTGCTTTGTATATACTCTGCTACTGGTCCGACTTGTATCATATAGACTACCTCCTTCTACGCGTCATGCCAAAATAGCAGAGTTGTGATTGGTCCTTTTGCATGTCAAATTCCTTTTTCTTCTGTGATAGGCAGTTCCTGGCCATGTTAAGTGGTGAAAGGAGGCCCCTTTAAAATGGTGAATTGCCTTTCAGGTAAATCCTCAAGCTTCCATGTGCAGAGATTTTTAGACACCTTCTAATCCAATGTTCTTCTGTCAGCTAGAGCATTCATAAGAATAAGTTATAAAAAAGTAATAAGAAAACTGGACAAAAATGTCAAAATTAAATTGATAATGAAATAAATAAAAGAATGGAGATAAAAGATATCTAAGCTTAAATGGGTAAACAAGAGCTTCTGTTTGCTTGCTTCTCATTGCAGTGCACTCGCACTGGGGTAAACAGTGGCACATTCAGATTTAAAGGACAAGTCATTCTAAAGAGGCTTGTCTAGACAGGCTGCAAACAGTGCTGTGTTGCTTGATCTTTGTGGTATGTTGACCAAAGCATTTCACAAACATTTCATTAAGACCCCCGAAAGATGTGTTAACTTGTGGAAAAGTTTAAAAACCTTTCATATGATATTACATAATTTAATATTTAGGTCTTTATGAATTTTTACTAAAAGCATATAGTATACTTACACCTTTCAGCATTTTCAGACACATGCAACTTAAGGTTAATGCTGAGCTTTTCCAGCCTATTATAGAGTGTCCACAGAATCAGAGAAGACAATGTAAGAGAAAAGAGTACGTTTGTGCATGTTCATGGAGACACTGCAGGGTGGGCCACTTTGTTAAAATTGAGTCTAATAGCAGTAGACTCACAGAGAGGGTGATAGAGTCATAAACAATGATGAAAGACTGAGTGGTAGAGAAAGAGAGGTGAAATGTAAAGAGAGAGGAGGAGGGGGAGAGGCTGTCAGGACCAATGTGTCTTTCACTGCTAATGAGCACTGAAGGCAAGAGAAACACACACACACACAGACAACAGACTTGAAAACATCACTAAACTGTCTCTTTGTCGTTCTATCTTGCTCTAACCCTGCATACCTCTCTGTCATTCTTTCTCTCTGTCTCTTGTTCCCGGTCTTTCTTATCAATCCTAGTCCATACGTTGTCATCCTCGTACTCACGCTTTCACTCCTTTTCCACCTTTCTGACACTCTTCCTTTGTGTATCCTCATGCCCCTCCATAACTGGAGTTTAGAAGAATAAAAAACGATGTGGTTGGGAACTATTCAATGCATGTGTGTGTGTGTGTGTGTGTGTGTGTGTGTGTGTTTGTGAAGTTAATTGATAATTCTGCAGTCACCTGAATGGAAACAGTGTGTTGGTAAGAAGACATGCATTAACCTGGCGAGATGAGCCTCGCTTCATTGTAGCTGCTGGACTGCATTCTGGAGCTGGTGGGCTCCTGGGGGAATGGCAGTGAAGCGAGAGGAGGGTTAAGTAGAAGAGAAGGAAACAGAAAGAAAATCCTGCTGGATTTTTGTTGGAGAGGAGATCCTGTGTGGTGGACAAACAAGGTGGCCTGCAATATCCAGCAGTGAGAATTCATTCTTGAGTAAAGTTGGTATAGCTTAATATTTCCAGAAAAAATATTAGTATGGTTCTACTTCATAAATTTTAATTGCAATATCTTAGACCTAAACATATTTTAAGGGTGAAATCTCATACAACACTCAAAAGGAGAGCTAAAAATAAGCTTAGTTTTAAGGTGTTACCTTACACCCTAACAGCTACCCTGGGCGTCGGGTATGGCTGCCCACTGCCCTGGGTTTTTGTTCACAGCCCCTAGTGCACTAGTGAATGTGTGTGTCCAATGACGCTGATGGGTTAAATGCAGAAGACACATATTGTTGTACATTGTACAATGACAAATAATTGTACATTACATGACATTAAATTATATTATTATATGGGTTATATTCAATTAACAACAACAACAACAACAACAAAAATAACTTAAGTCCAATGTTAAGGATTATGCAATCACAAAGTCCCTCACTTATATTCACAATGGACAGGCTTAAATTTGAAGTTAAAGCAAAACTTTATTAGATTAGGTATTTTTGCTCATGGGCTCCCCTACAGTTGCAGAGTGAAATTCAGTTTTACAGAACTCCCTGGAAATCAGGGGTAGGGACGAGTGGTGGTCTCCTACCCTCCTCCAAATGTTACATAGTGCAATTTCTGCAGTGCTGAGCCAAGATTAGCAACACCAGAGGCTATATTCTCCCTTCAGACTGCTCTTCAGGTAAATTTGAACTGACCTTACTGACACGTGTTGAGTCCACTTTTACAGCCGTTTAAAAAGACACTACAGGAATACGAGGCGGTTTTGTAACTCGCCTGTAGCCCTGTCTGCTGCGGGTACTCTCTGAATGGAGCTGGTGGAGTTTAAGCGTGAGCAGGTGAGTGGGGGGAGGGGGGCGCGCGAGACCCAACCAGCTCCACACACACACACACACACACACACACACGTGAGAAAACTGTTGCTTCTCCGCTACGATACAAAAACTTAACGGACATTTCTTTAAAATAAAGCACTGCAACATTAGCACAGCGCTAATGTAAACAAACCTGTTTACATTTAAAGTCGAGGCGACGTTTGTTTATTTTGTTTACAGCTGGCTTCACGAGGAGGAATAATTAGTAACGAAAAAAAGGAACAATTAAACGGAAGATTAAAAGTTTGAAGAAAACGCGAAAAAGGCGGACTTACTTTTGGAGGAGTTCAGCTGAAGCGCTGAAAGAGATGGAGAGGTGTTCCAGTCGAGCCTGAGGGAACCCGCGAGGAGAAGGACCGCAGGAGAAGGACACGGTTCTCACAGACTTACCGAGTCCAAACGGTGAGTACAGCGCGGATTTAGAGAACACGCCACGACAGAGAGTTTGTAAGAGTCGCCGAATAGCCACAGGCAGTTTTACAGTATTTGTAAACGATTTAAACACTGCTCATTTTTTCGAACCTAACTCAGCTCCTGGTAAAACGCCGAGGATGAGCAACGGCAAGAAAATAGCAACGAAAGCAGTACTCTCATTACAGTGCAAAACTCACAAGAGCAGGCTGCTCTTGGTTGTGGGGGAAAAGTTAATGCCGCAGAAGCTTTCTACTTACCACTAGTTGCTTTTAAGGAAGTTTAATCCTTTATGGAAAACTGTATAGTAATTCTACAGGAGTGTGTACCTGATTTCTTCAAGAATCCTGCAGTATATCTGGACAATTAGTTTACTACCTGGCGTTAAACATGTATTTTACATTACTGTAAAAGTCCTATAGAATAAGAAAATCTCAATTTCAGTTAGAAATCATTAGTTATCAAGTGAGTCATTTATATTGCTTCTACATTAATTCTACATATTGATTCATATTTAGGCCTCGTAATTATAGCAGCAAACCGTAGACAATACTGTGCTATTAACACAAACAATTTTCATTGAAATAATTTTCATTTATTGTATTGAATTTAGGAGGAGGATAGTGATGTATAAGGCAGTTCCTATTGGAGCCTAAAGGATTCAGAAGGTTAGTGAACTGAAAATGAAGACCCGCAGGGACTGAAAACCTGTAATCCTGATTTTACATTCACATTCCTGCATCTTGCCTTCCTTGACTCCAGATAACGCAGCAGAGCGAATGGACATGTATCCTGGATATAAGATTGGCATGGGAATGTAACAGAATTTACTGAACGTACACAAGAGACAGACTTGTTGGCAAAATCCAAAACGGAAAAACAGAAAATATTGTGTTTTTGCCAAGGGAGGAAGAGAATGAAAGGTTGTTTCAGAGCTGCATTGTGCATGGACTCTGCAATGGATTTTCTGGACACAAAGCATTTTGATGAACTAGAGGAATTTAATGCAAAAATAATGGAAATGTACACCTTTATCAACTCTCCACATCTATAGAAATATATTACTAGCAGGTAAAACCTTCTCAACACAGAAATACATGTTCAAACCACATTTTGATAGGATTGCCTCTAAAGGACTAGTATTTTGAGATTCATAACCCCTCATGTTTATCATTTCAGTCAAATTCATCGGACCACATGCTGCCGCAGAGAGTTTTAGGTGATGTACTTGGGGTTTAAACTATATATTGGCAAAAGGAGGGGGTCTCTATAGAGCAAATTTGACATCTGAAGATCAACATATCTGTGAAGTTCGGACGGGACAGCATCATTGTTGCACTGAGGATATTTTTATCGTTTACATACATGAAGAATTTTGGCTTGTTCTGAGTACCTCTGGAAGCGTCCTCCCACTTTTCTCCACCCAGTTCTCCCACCCTCTCTCACCCTAGTCCTGTCTTTTTCCCAGAGTTCATTCTGGCCGGCCCCGTGACCTCTAAAGGAGAGGAGGACTTCCTCTCTCTGGCGGCCTCTCGCCTCAGCCGCAGGAAACGTGTCATTGGTGCTGCAGTGGGCGTGGCCATGGTGCTGATACTGCTGGTTGCTATTCCCCTGTTGGTCCACAGCACCAAGTTGGGTGGAGCCGGTGGAGGGACACATTATGAAATGCTGGGCAGTTGTAAGATGGTGTGTGACTCTCTCACGCCCACTAACGAACTCACACCCGTTTCCCCACCTCCACAAGATGTCCCAGGACGTAGAGGGGGAGGGAGGTCTGGTTTTCGTGGTAACCCAGGACTCCCGGGGCCCCCAGGCCCACGAGGGCCCCCAGGAGAGCCAGGCAAACCAGGCCCTCCTGGTCCACCAGGCCCAGGCCCAGGAGGATATGTCCCTTCATTCTACAGCCCCAAAATAGCCTTCTACGCTGGCCTGCGTAAGCAGCATGAGGGCAGTGAAATCCTCAAATTTGATGATGTGGTGACCAATGTGGGAAATTATTATGAGCCCACCACAGGCAAGTTCACATGTCCTCTGCCTGGAATCTATTACTTCACCTACCACGTACTCATGAGGGGAGGGGATGGAACCAGCATGTGGGCAGACCTCAAGAAGAATGGACAGGTAGGAGATGACGACATGTGTGTCTGGTCTGTATGACTTCAAAGCTCTTCATATCATGAAAAAGGTATAAAGTATAATGTGTCAAGTAATAATGTATATGTGAGATATTTATTTAAACTACTCCTGCATACATTCAAATCCCCAATATTTACCTGAAGTAATCCAGGCTTAGGGTACAAAAATCTTATCTGTAGCTATAACAACTGAAAAAGAAAGACTCCACAAATGTGTAAATCAAAAGATATATAGGAGTCAACATGGAACTCCTGAGAAACATGAAGGTTAATAGTTGTTTGAGTGGCAGCCCGTTATTTATCTGTGTTCACACCAGTACTTAAACAAATTAATATAAAAAGAAGAATGGACAGAAAGAAGAGTGCTAGCTTTAACTGAAGTTTGATTTGACTGGCATATGGAAGAATTTGAATTGTTGTTCACTGAGATGAGATTAAGGAATGGATTTAACATTCAAATAAGATCTGGTAAAGCAACCTTTCAATAATTCAACAGCCATTTTCTCGACGTGTTGTTTCAGGCTTTGCTGAAGTTACAGAGAGAGAGAGAGCGAGACTGAGGGCTTATTTTGGGGCATATTTAAATGCTTTAAAGGTTAGTGTATTGAGATAATACACGTGTCTCTTGTGTCTAAGTCCTGAACTAAGATTTAGCTATTAACGTTAAAATTGTTGCTGCCCAAAGACAAATATGTATCTCAGTTTTTGTTGTTTTTTAGTTTACTACATCATTTGAACACAACAGCTGTCATTTATATTGTGTGAAAATGTCATTATGAATGGACCAATAGAAATGCTTCACAATTGATTTTAATAAAATCTTTTTATATTTACTTCCATGGAAAGTTAAGAATGGTTTTTTCCATCTATAAAGTTACTATTTTGGAGATACATGTTTTTTTTCTTTGGACAGTGGTAATATACTTAAGTGGTTGATGGATTTGCTAAGAGGGTATTAGTAATTAGTAAGTAAGCTCTAGTGTTATCTAAATATTCAAATATGGTCTTTAGAGTTTAAGAGGCAACAATAACATTATAATATATTTTGCATGCTCTTTCTCTCTCTTTCTCTCTCACTCTCTCGCTCTCTCTCTGGAATGGAACAAAATGCAACAGCTGGAGGCAGTCCTCATAGGACCCCAGGATTTTAGAATAAACGAATAAGTAAAGAGTGAAAGAACTAGCAGAAGAAAATACAAGTCTCCATCTGGTGAAACATGACACGGATCGGGGACTCAGTTGCTCTCAACTCAACCGTTCAGTTTTGATTTGAGTCACAGAACAGAGGAAGGAAAAGCAGGGATTATCCAAAGAGAGAAGAAAAAATTCCCTTGTTAATGTGTGTTTACACACAGCCTCTGTCACATACACACACACACACAGACACACACACACACAGATGTCCTGATGTCAGTTCTGGTGCCAGATTCAGACCCATATGAGATGATAGCCTGAATACCCATGGGAACTCGCACAATACAATGTCAATAAGCTTTTATGGCAGTGTAATTAACTGAACATAACATTAGTTATTAGTGCTCAAAGGTGGAGGGAGCAGAAAGAGAGGCACATCAAGAATAGAATGTAACACTTTCACACAGAATGTTTAAGACTTTCACAAGAGAGACCACATAGGAGCCCTAACCTCTTGTTTTGAGGCTGAAAATAAGATTTTAGATTATTGAGTTTGTTTTACACCAATATGTGCTGGTGTATTCTGTATGGTGGGTGGATTGTTTTGCATTTATATCTTATTTCTTTGATATAAAGTATTGCCATTTGAACCTGGGCACTGCACCACTTGCACTACATCATTACTCTATAGCACCACAGCCAAATGATTTATCCGCTGTTTCCGCTTCTGATTTAGCTTCCTGTAAGTGCCAGTAACAATAAAATCAACTCTTATAATCATGAGAAAAAAATGTTTGTGTCCAGCTGGACACTGTTTATACTACTTTACAGAATACACACCAAGAACTAAATCCTGTGAAAGTGATGAAATATATCATATATAAATATATCAGGCTTCACAGAGCAATTATCTGTAAGTCAAAATACAGTAAAATAACAATATTTTCAAATTCAGTCATAGACCCACCTGTTCCCCCCTCCTTTATTCATCTCATGCTGCTGTTAACTAAATTATGTCACATTGCTGTGCTTTCCAAAGTTTTAGGTTATATCTTCTGTTTCCCTTTTCTTCAGTTTTGTATTTTCCTTTTGTTTTATAATAATCTGATGTTTTCATTCCTGATGTATGTTTACCTGTCCTTTTTCCCACCTGTGCCACTATTTGATTGTAAAGTGACCTTGAGGTAGGTATAGACTGTATAGAAATTAAATATATGATTTTTGATATTAGTATTAACATTACACTGTAATACATTGTATAAAGTATTCTTTGCATATATATATGTATATAGACATACACACACACTGTTTGTTTATAATTTCTGTCAATGCATGCCCATCTGTGCCCTCATTAATTATCTTCTGATTAGTAGACAATCAGTTGTAAATGGCAGCTCTCTATAGTGCGGAATTAGCAAATAATATATTGTTTGGTTAGAGATCTTTTTAGAATCTGCCATTTTTCTCTTTGAATCTCCTTCCTAGAGGAGTAATATAATGGCTCCCGTGATACTCATTCAACACAACTGTTTTATAGCATAATATACAGCACACACACACATACAGATCCATGTATTACAGGCTACAACCAGGCTGTTCATTGATCTAACCCTGGCTCTATTAAGAGTAAAGGGACAGTGAGAGTGTGTGAGCTAGAGGAATGGAATGGGGAGGAGTGCAGGTTTAGCTCGCTTATTGCATGCTGTGATATATTGTCATTCTAGTGCTTTCCTCCTCTGTTAAATCATTCATGCCTTTAAGATGAGATTCCTGCTTTTTCCACCTGTGACACACACAAACGCACATGCGAGCACACACACACACACACACACTTCACTGTATGTCCATCTGTGGCCTCATTAATTATCTTTCTGTTTAGATAAATTATTTAACCCCTCTCAAGGTCCTCTCAAGCAACCTTCATTTGGAACAAGAACACGCACACACACACACACACACACACACACACACATACTAGAACCCAGTGATGTGAACACATTACTTTGCAAATATATATATATATATATATATATGCCTGTGAGTACATGTGAGAGATGTGTGTGCACTGGGGCACAAACAGAGTCCTGTAAAATGTACTGTTTAAAGGAAAGAAAGCCAAAACACAAAAATAATAGTGAACTGGCCATCCCAGTTTGTGGTATACAGTGGGAGGGAACAAGATTTGTGTGGGATGATGGAGAGATGAGCAGAGGAGAAAAAGATGGATGGCTAATCAGAGGAGAGCAGACAGAGAGGTCGAGAGAGAGTTGCGAGGCCAGAGGCACAGACACCATCAGATCAGTGTAAGTAAGATAGATGAGCAGATATGGTGTTGGGAGGGGGTGAGTGAGAGTAAATGTCTGTTGACCTTATCACAGGTCATACAATTTCATAAATGATACTATGAGCAGAAACAGCATTACCATTATAACGCTCTTCATTATGTGTGAGGAAATGTAATGTTAACAGTGAAGTCCTGCAAATCTTTGTAACAAAATGTTGTAGGAGAAAAAAATATATATTGTTACCTAAATTTATGTTAGTGCAGCTATTTTGTTCTATTTAAAAGACAGCTAGTGTTTTCTAATGGTTTACCAAAATGGACTTACTTTTTATGAAAATACAACATATTGAGATAAAAATGTACAAAGAGGAATAGGGCAGTGTGTTTGAATTAATGTAAAATATTGCTTGTATTCATTGTCTAAATTATTTTGCATTTTTTCTTTCAAAGGTTTTATTTGAGCTAAACGAATAGTTGGTTTAATTTCACATCTTCTTTTTGACCACATTAGTTATATTTTAGAACTGACATTGTTTACTGTGTATTCAAAGCTTAAAACACATCTCCACTATTTTTAAAATGATCAGTATTTTTGGTTGGCAGATGAAGGATATTTTCCCTGGCCTTTATAAATCAGAATATTCAGATGTGACAAATCAAGATGTACATTAATGTTGTGTTCCTGAAAATGAAATTTATTCAGTGTAGGCAAATTAGTGTGGTGCCATGAGCAGATGTAACAAAATTCTTCTTAATTAATTTAATGATGAAACTTCCCTCTAATTTCTCTTCTGGATTTCCTCATTAAATCCCAGTCTGTGTTCTTCATTTTTTCTCTTCCCTTGCCTCTCTCTCTCTCTCTCTCTCTCTCTCTCACTCTTTCTCTCCCCTGTCTTCTATCTCCCTCTCTCCCCTGTCCCCTGCACCCCCCCCTCTCTCTCTCACTCTTTCTCTTCCCTGTCTTCTATCTCCCTCTCTCCCCTGTCCCCTGCACCCCCCCCCCCTCTCTCTTTCTCTCTCTCTCTCTGTGTCAGTGGAGCTGATGGTGTACCACACAGCTAATTACAGCATGATGCAGAGGAGGTGTTAGCACTGGCACTAACATCCTGTCAATTAAACTGCAGCTAATGAGTTTACTTCCTCAGATTAATTCATTAATTTAGCTGATGATAGAAATCTGCATTACCTTGATTGCACTGGTGTTGCTGTTGGTGTAACAGAGCACAACAGGAGAAATGGTGCATCTTATGAAATGTACTTGCAGTATCTCTTTCTCTCTAGTTTCTTCTGCCTTCATCTGCACTGCCTATCTTTGTTCTCTCCAACCTTTTTCCCTTGTTATTCTACACTGCCTCGCATTTCTTGCTCTCTCTCATTTCCTATGTTTTCATTGCCCTTTGAATAGAGCAGCCTAAAGGTCGAACTCATACAAACGCCGAGATTAACGTCAATGTGGGATTGCAAAGAAGCCCAATAAAGGACACCCCCTGTCTCTCTCTCTCTCACACACACACACACACACACATGGTCTTTACCTATATCATGTCCAAGTTACTAAACATCTAGGTATTACCTCTTTTATCATATTAGGCTCCCTCTAATGTCAAAAGCCAATTAGAGGGCTCCTAATTGAGCAGCAGACACTTGAACCACCAATTAGACCTACAGCACAACAGAGAGAGGGAGATAGGTTTGTTGGCTTTAGCTGTGGGATAACGTGACTGACAGGATTCAGTTCGGCAGAGAAATTGGATTTTATTGTTTTCTACAATTTATTCTTCTTGTAAATCTCATGAGGACTTACACTTACCACCCATCCCTCCCACAAAATAAGTTAATATTTTCTTTTTATTGGGATTATTTTTGATTACAGAATCAAGTAACTGTGTCGCAAAATACAGTCTCATTAAATAGAATTTATGCACGTAATAAAGCATTATATGTAGTAAAACCCCACACATTCATTGACCCAAAAAAAGTACAGTGTAAATATACAGAAAAATCTCTCAACATAAAATACACTTGGAATTAAAGTCAACATATTTACAGTTTGCAATCCTGTTGGGTTGTTGTTTTAGAGTAGTGTTAAATCATAAGTCTCTCTCTCTCTCTCTCTCTCTCTCTCTCTCTCTCTCTCTCTCTCTCTCTATCTCTCTCTCTCTCTCTCTCTCTCTATCTCTCTCTCTTTTTTTTCTGCGGTTTAATTCTCTGAAGCAACAGTTCCAGAAGTTGCAGCATTTTATAACAGACACAGACACCCTCCCCTGTTGATACACATTAACTCTTTCATGGATAATATCCTCCTTTTTTTCAGTCCCTGTTTTCGCAGCTTCCTACAGGATCATTCTCTCCTGTTATGATTTTGTTTGAATATTGCAGTTGTTTATTGCAATGGACTGTTTTCATCACATGAACCTACACATGCATAATATACCTGCCTTAGTTGCCATCTGTGTTTTGCATTAATTTAAGCTTGTTTTTTTTTTTTGTGCTGGCTTAGCTAAAAATTGTTTAACATAATCTGTTTATAAGAGAGGGAAAAGTCCGATTTGTCATTGCCAATGTCAAAATCAGAATAGCTAAATGATCTTTGTTGTTGGCCTGTGGCAAGACAAAATTAGAAATCTATTTGTAAAAGAAAGTCCTGGCCTTTTCTGAATGAGGCAGTCACTCAGTACGACATGTGAAGCATCCTGTCATAAAGAAACGCTTCCAGCCACACAGTCGGGGCCAGCTGAGGATCCTCTTATCAATTTAGCTTTTTAAATGTTACTCAGGGACATGAGAATATGCTGTGCACAGAGTTATGGCACATGAATGGATCACATGTGAATTCATAAATCACTGAAGTAACATTTACTGATGGTGATTCACACCCCTCTTATGGGGGGTTAAATGTCCATTACGCTTCTATACCTCTGAAGAGGCCATATGGCATTATCTCTCCTGCTGACAGATATTACGAGCTGATCGACATATTTAAATGCCAGGAGTGTTTAAAAAAAATTAAGCAGTTAGGCTTACTGGCAGAGCAATTGCAATCAATTATGTTAATAATCAGGTAATCCAGTGGTTCCCAAACTTTTTCTGCCATGCCCCCCTTTTGCAGATGAGATAGCATATGCTTTAAACTGTTCAACAATATAACGTATTTATATTTATACAAAATCTTCCAAAATACATTGTTCAGAACATTAAACATTGGAATGTCTTCATTATTTGGTACGTTATGGCTAAGTGATTGTGTTTAACAGTCATTGTTAAACATATTTGCTCCTAATTGCTTCCCTGCACAAAAACGAAATTATAAAACAGCTTCCTGAGAGAATAAGCCTAAAACCTGCACATTAGCTGTGCAAAAATGACATATTTAATCCCCACATCTCTTCAGTGACGTATGAGTTCGCTTTGAGATATGCCTCATCATCACATTATGTTTGGAAGCTTGAGAACCCCCCCCACCCCACCCCCCAACACACGCACACACACACACACACACATGCACACTTTGGGAACCAAGGAGGTAATCTACGAATTAGGGATGGGGTGATATAGCTCTAAATTAATATATCTCAGGGTATTTATGCTTGGTGATATGACGAAACAATGAAAAATATTAATATCAAGAACCAACTTTTATTCAGTTTCATTCTGCCACAAAATTATAGTGTAAAGTAAAATTTAGTGCATGCATATAAACCGCAAACAGACAATTATGCAAAAATACTCTTAAAGTCTCACAATAAATAATAAAACAAATCAAAAATAGATGCTATGCTGAGTCAGTATAGTCTGTCTGCTTAGGTGAGAGCTCTCCTTGTGGCATTTTTGACTTTCCCAATACTAGGTCCTTCTGCTTGAGCTGATGAAACAGATTAGTTGTGCTTGCCCCTTTTGTTGTTACAGGGGTGTCTCGCATTTCTTACATGTTTGTGTAGTTGGTTGTACATCTGATATTTTGTAACCAAATCTAACTAAAAAACTGCACTAATGAAGTTGCTTATATTTTTGGAACAAACTCCACCACAGAATCACTTTCTGTTGTTGTGCCTAAGTGACTCACAGAATTTATATACACGCGTTATAAAATGTGTGATGTCATTATTTAAACAAGTCAGAATATGGATTTTTACTGTTGCAAAGTTTATTGAGAATGGTACGATTTGGCACAGTCCTACTTCTGTTTAATCCAGTTATTGAAGTTTTAAAAAGGGCCACACAGTAAAAACGAACTGAACTGAAACATTTTGAAGGCTCCAAATATGTTTTTGGGGAAAAAAGGAAACATACAAAGGATAAAATAACATAATCATAGAGACACGTTACACACTGTAAATGCCTATCGCTATTCTAAGTTAAACAAACCTTACAAAGTCACCATCACTAACTTACATTTGATCAATCATTCACTGGCTTTGTTGTCACTTAAGTTGTCTTTAGAGTGGTTCACTTATTTACTCATTCACTTTTAACTGTTACAAAAATGATGTACTGGACAAACATGAAATGACGTAAAGACTTTTCAAAAACTACATTTAACACTACTCCACATCTGCAGGTTAGACATCAGCAAGATCAAACAACAGATAAAAAAACATGAGAAAGAAAAACTTGCTGAAGTGATTCATAGGCGCATCATGCTATAGCCTCCTGCCTTTACACAGCCCCTTAGCCTCCCTTCAGCACCTCTTTTTTGAGCTGTTTGCCTCATACCTTGTTCATTCGCTATTTTAGTGTGTAGTGAACATATACAGACTTTTGTCCTCGTCATTATTCCGAGAACAATGCAGACATTTTACACCTGTTACACCTATTTACACCGCAGAATTATTTCCTGCTTTATTTTGTTTTGTGTAAATTCTCTGTACACGACAAATTTCAGTTTATCGTGTGCAAGTACAGAGACAGACATATGATTATTTGATTGAATTGTATCTCAGGTCATTTATACCACCCTACATATGGGTGACTGTACGCAGCTAGAGTCTGCTTGGTGAATGGGTAAATATTTTGGTGTATGTGGTATTATTCATACGGTGCAATTTCTACAAAAGGGTATGGACCAAGGAGTGAATGGAATGTTTAGAAACATTGATTTTATTTATATAATTCATTTTAAATATGTATTTGTAAAAAATAATATAAATAAATAATAATAACAAAAAAGAGAATGTTTTTTCATGGTATGGGCATTTAAATCACCATACAAATTACCAAGGCATCACTGACAAATATTTGTAGAAGATCTGGATCATTGTTATGAAGATTTGATTGCATTCAGCCACAGAAGTTTTAGTAAGGTCAGAAAATTAGCTCTGTATTTCAAACACCTCTCCAGGTCACCCCTGAGGTATTATATAAAGCTTCATGGCTCTAAACAAAATGGTTCCGCTGCTCCCAGTGCCGGGGTTCTTTATATCCTTCTGACACATTTTATTAGAGATGTTGACCTCAGACTTCTGTGCAGAGCTACTCAGTTTGTTTGCACTGCGTTTGTATGGATTATATAAGCTGTGTCAGCGATGGCTAATCAAAAGGGCAGTCTGGAAACCTGTGGATATGTACTGCATCTATAACCTGAATTTCACACCTCCTGTACTTAATTTGCAGGACAGCTTTACGTGAAATATTAGCAAAACCATCATAATAAAACAAGCAGTGCAACAGTACTATTAATAACCATGCACATAACGATAAAATATTACCATCTAGAGTAATGTGTTTGGGCATCTGCACGCCCAGATACTTACTTACTTACTCTCTCTCTCTCTCTCTCCCTCTCTCTCTCTCTCTCTCTCAGTTCCTCGACTCTATTTGACCGCTCTGCTCTCCGTTTATTGTCCTGCACTGCTCTTATTGGCCACCGGGCTCCATTAGCAGCAACTCCACGGCGCGCGCTCACCGTCCCACGGGAGGCGCCACCGCGCGCCCTTAATCAATCTGATTTAGAGCGGACAGCGCGCGCGCAGCGGGGAGACACGCGCGTGACCTGCATCTCATTCGATATCAGAAGGGGGTGGGGGGCAGGGGAAATTAATGAGAGGAATGTGTGAGGAATTGCCGCACAAGTTTGCAGGTTTTAGCCCATATCGTATTAAAATGGTTTCTTCCTATTATTTACAACTGAGCATAAGTGATAGCATTGAGAAACTCAAAATTAGATATTTAGTACTTACTCGTGCGTTGTCTGTATACTCCAGTAAAAAAAAAAAAACACACAAGCGTGTGCTCTATATCAGTTGAACACAGGTAAAAAAAAAAAGTGGACAATGATCGTGTTTGTCAACGTGTTTTTACTATGTTCGCTATTCATTAAAATGTAGCCATACACTGTAATATTTGTTGCAGCATTTAGTATTACACATCTAATGGTCTGCAGGTTAACCTCTAATTTAAGGTGGATGTTCACCCCTGAAATTTGATTGGCCACCACACTTCTCACCTCACCTCATATCTTATTTTCTGTTTATAATTGCATTATTACTCTGCCTCTGTTGCATATTTGTACTTGACTACATAAGCAAAAAATACAGTAACTCAAAACTAAAGCTATCAATTTAAATATCTTTGAGAAACTACTGTTTTGGGTGTATGTTCATTAGTTTGTTGTTTGAGGTTGCACTAGAAATTTTGTAGACAATTTATGGGGAAAATGTTTTTCTGAAATATCCTAACACCAGAAGTGGACTGAGTGGGCTCAAGGTGAATTTGCATGCGGTACTGTGGCAGCAGTGTTTTTTTCCTCTTTCATCGGAATGTTTTCTCATCTGAGCTCAATTGTATCATTTACTGTGGTGTTTAGGTTATAAAAGAGCTACATGGGGCTTGTTCTAAGATGCAAACCTTGAATGAAGTTAACAGAAATTGTGGGCTGCAGGCAAATGAAATAGGGGATGTAGCGAAGTAGGAAAATTAACTAAGTTAGGCCACTGTATATTGCACATTTGCAGAGCCAAATAAAGTCGCAGGCCCAGCACGTTGCCTTGTAGTGCTGACTGTGTTTGTGTGTGTGTGTTCAGAATCTTAAATTCACTTCATGGCATTTGTGAGCTGGTGGACCTTGGGGCATGTTATAGAATGCAACTGGTGTGTCCAAATCAAGTATTAGAGGAAGGCTTTCCTATAAATTACATGCAGCACATGGATCAATAGCCTTATCCCTTTAGGCTTCAGACTTGTGTAGACACACACATTCTGTCTGATTCTCTGTCTGTCTCAGTGTCTCTCTCTTTCTCTCTCACACACTCTCTTTCTCTCTCACACACTCTCTCTCTCTCTCTATCTCTCTCTCTCTCTCTCTCTCTCTCTCACACACACACACACACACACACCTTTATTTCTCCCCCACTGCCTCTAGCAACAGGTTAAGCAGTTGCCAAACATTCTCTATATTTGTGTGTATATGTGTGTGTAAGAGAGAAAGAGAGAGAGAATTGTCCAGTGTCCAATGAGATTTGTGGGTCTAAGGTCATTGCCCATCTCATCTATTTGAGCCGGGCCCAGTGGACAGGAAGAAAAGGAGATGGCATTACAGAGAAGGAAAGAGAGAGAAAATTGGAAGACAGAACAAAAGAGAGGAAGGAAAATGTGTTCTCGTTTTATCAACATTACCTCTGCAAGCATTATTCATCTTTGGAGCTAAACTGGAATGGCAGTTATGAAGAGGATGTTGTGGGTCGATGTTTCAAGAACTGATTCAAAGTTATGAGGTTGTAAAGGGATAGTGAGCATGTGTGTGTACATGTGCGAGGCAGGAAGCTAGACAGTAAGTACATTCACATAAGCCAGTTATATTAACATAGAAATCAATGCCTAAATTTCAGTACAAATTTCAAACAGAAAAATTCTTATTCTCCACCTCAGCACATCAGCTCTCAGGTTTCAGTGCCAGTGAGAGTCAAACCCACGGACGCCTGCCTTCTGGCTAATGGGCATTACATATATTTGCATGTTTTTTGTTCTGAAAGTGATTATATACATTTATATTATTATTAGTTAACTGAATAAAGAGAAAGGAAAAATACTTAATGTAGCATTTTCTTTTAAAGATTCTCATAAATGATGTCTTTCCTAAAGGCCAAGAAGGCTCAGAGTGTTCTCCGTTTAAAATCTTAACTTTTGGCATGTGTTTGTTTTAGGTAAGAGCAAGTGCCATTGCCCAGGATGCGGATCAGAATTATGACTACGCCTCTAACAGCGTGATCCTGCACTTAGATGTGGGGGATGAGGTTTGCGTGCAGCTGGATGGAGGAAAAGTACACGGAGGAAACACCAACAAATACAGCACGTTTAGTGGATTTCTCATCTACCCTGACTAACAGATGCAACTGCGAGTGAAAATGATTTCTGAATGCCATCACTGTTATATGTGAGCGTGTGCATGTGTAAATTAGCTCTGATAATTATCAGTCTTACCTTACAGTTGTTGCCAAGTCCCAGAAGTTTACAATGATCAGATCCACACCACACACACACACACACATATACCAAAAAGACACACACAGCCCTCAAGGCATTTGTGTTGATCACATTGTTAATGAGGTTATAGAGTGATAGTATTGACAGAATGTCTTTAATTCCAGTCACATAAACCACCTCAGTTCTCAGTTCAAACACACACACCTCTGCAGTGCACAGATCAACAGGCTTAAGTTGTAGCATGTCAAGTTTTAAAGGAGTACTTCAGTGTTTTTCAAACTTATCTTCATCTGCTGCCTCTGTTGTGTACACTCAATTGTCACAGACAATTACACAAGTGCTAACAAGTCTAACAGAAGTGTTATGCTTCAGCACGTACTCACTGGCTTATGTTATAAGCATGTTTTGAGTCACTGAGTTTTCTGTTGATGTCTAAGTAAAAGGAAAGCATTACCTGTTTGATACAAAGGTAGTCCCCTGGGGCCTTACAGTTTGCATAGCTTGCATCATCGCTGCTGTCCTCAGGTTGCTAGATTTGAAATGTTCTGTGCAAACGCTTTTTACCCGAGAGTTCTTGGGCCGTGTCTGTATTATGATTCAAGTCTTAAGTCACTGTGCAGAAGAGTCTCTGCCAAATGTCAAAAGCATGTTATTAGCACACCGATGTAATGTTACCTGTCAGAAAAGATCCCACTAAAGAAACATAAGCATATTTGGTAAAAATAAATATTATCTATTGTAAGATTAAAAAAGCACACTTCCATTATCAAACTGTAGGGTAATGATAGCTTTTTTAGCTTGTGTGTTGTACTCTATTGTACCTCTTACATTATAAAAGGCATTTTGAGATTGTTGATGATATTAATTGTGGCCCATCAAGATTAAAGGTATGGCAGGTGAAGACTAGGTTGAAGAAATTTGGAGAATTTCTTTTTTAAATCTGTCAAGCATTTTTCTGATGTCTTTTGTCTTTGATCCTCTTGTCAGATTGTGTATATTAAATTTTGGTGACTGCTGTACTCCTATTTATCTTCTCTGTTAGAAAAACATCTTATATTTCCCATGGGTTTTTTTTTTCTTTTTCTTTTTTTTCCCTTTTTGGTTTTGTGTGTGTGTGTGTGTGTTGGTTTGTTGGTGTAGTTGTTCCGTGCATTGTGAAATTTGAACACAATGTAAACGGCAGCTAGAATTTTGAAATGACATCAAAAATATACAAAAATGAAGATGCTTTTGTTCCAGCAGCGACATTATACAAAAACAAAAAATAACAATTGCCCGTCCATTATTCATTGAATGTTAAGCATGACTTACTGTGTGTGATTCCAGCTTCGTTATTTCAAAGTCAAGAAGGGACCTATGATTGACCAAATGTCTGGGAAGCGTTTCCTGTATGCTTTTCTGGAATCAGTCGTTTTCCACTTCCTTGGACACTGATTAACTCTGACTAACCTATGCTGTAAATGACATGTCCTGTTTGTCTGCTACTAGGCATTATCTAGCCCATATCTGAACTGTAAGATGATCCTGTATTGTAAGAGAAAACCTCATAATTGTATGTATTTTATAGCATGAATACACCCTATATTGCAGCTGTCTTCTTAATATGTACATTATATTTAACAAAATTTATAAGTGGTGAATTGTGGATTATAAATTCACTGCAGTTCTCTGGTGTATTATATCACAAAGACACACTATACAGAGTATTAACTGTACATTACTAATTGATGTGTGTCAGAGGGAGAGAATGTACCCATAATCAGTCTGTAATATAAATCCTCCTGTATGTGTTAGTGTTGCCTCATTATGTGATTACTATACCAGTATAAAGTGTGGATTGAGCTTTTAAAAATTTAACTAGTAATGGACTGATTGTTGTAACATTGGCTTGCAATGTATTCCAGAAGTGTGAAATACTTTAATATGAGTATTTATTCTGCCATATCAAAGATTATATGGGAATAAAACATTTTTAAAGACTACGTGTTTATGTCTATTATGAATCACTGGATTATTATCGTGGTTTTGTTTGTTTGTGTTGTTTTCAAAAATATGGTCCGTAGACTAGATATGGCAATAATATAAGAGTGAAATTAAAAGTAAATAAGCCACAGCACAGTTTATTCTATTTTCTTTTTCCAAGGAAGAAGAACTGCACAATCAGCATGTGAGAGATTTGTGTTTAATACAAAACCAGAAATGAAGTGTCCTTGATGTTTTTAGCTATGATTTTTTAGGCAATTTTTCAGTGTTACAAGACATCTCAACTATGTCCATGTTTCAGATTTGTTCATATAAAAAGAACACTATAACAGTTGCATATGGATATCAAACCTGTTTGCACACTCATTGTGGTGACTTGGTGGCTGTCACACAGCTCCGGGGATCTGGGGTTGTGGGTTCGAGTTCTGCTCCGGGTGACTGTCAGTGAGGAGTTTGGTGTGTTCTCCCTGTGTCCACATGGGTTTCCTCTGGGTGCTCCAGTTTCCTCTCATGGTCCAAAAACACACATTGGCAGGTGGACTGGGGACTCAAAAGTGTTCATAGGTGTGAGTGTATGTGAGAGTGTGTGTTGCCTGGTGAAGGACTGGCGCTCCCTCCAGGATGTGTTCCCACCTTGCGCCCAAGGATTCTGGGTAGGCTCTGGACTCACCACAACTGGATAAGCAGTTACAGACAATGGATGAATGAATATTGTGATGACTTCTCTTCCTAGTAGTTTTTATGAATTTGGTAAGGCGAAGGCTCCACACAATGAATACATATCTATATAACTGTACAACAATGTATGGGGGAAAAGTGTGTGCTAGGAATATAATAACCTGTTTATACATTCATACTGTGAGGAATTTTCTTGGTGGTGAGAACATCAGCTTGTTCCCAAATTATAAGGTTAGGGATAGTTTAGGGATTAAGCTAATAGTACTCTAGGAAAAGTTAATGCTAAGTCTCCACAAAATGAATGGAAATCGATGTAATATCTCCACAATTCACTGATACAAGATTTTTTGTTTGTTTGTTTGTTTTTGTGTGTGTGCGTGCACATGTTTGTGTATTTGGCCCCATTAGTAATCGTCCTGGTGAAGGCCAGCCAGAAAGTTCTTTACACACATTCTGACAAGCTCACACACATTACAATAATCAATACAACACATACACCCCCACACACATATACACACACACACACACAAACCTATTTATACATATAGGTATAAACAAAATACCTATATATTATGTATATAATATACCTAATATAAGTAAAATGATCAATACAATAAAATTAAAACAACACAAATCAGAACATTTATCATGAACATGCAAAAAAAAATGAAGACAAACAAAGGTAATTGTGATTCTGTCACTATCTTCAACACACACACAAATGCTAATTAGTCACTGAGCCACTGACAGTATTGATCATTATTCACTCCCCATCTCCCAGATTTACACACACACACACACACACACACACACATCCTTGTATCCTTGATAATGAGGGGGAATGGTTGCGAGTATCTTTTGAGGGTAGATAACGAAAAGGTCAAAGAGCTGCTGTTGGCGAGACAGAAACAAACTCACAAAGAAGACAACTGTGACATAAACAAGCCTCGGAAAAATAGAAGAGAAAACTGTAGGCCAGTCTATACAGAGCCATTCCCTCATTATCAATTTACTGAAATCCTGGCATAAAGCACAATATACGCTCTTTTACATGAGATATCGGAGAATACTAATCAAAAACACTGTCTACTGGTGTAAAATAGGCATTTGCATTTTTGTGACAATATTTTAAAAGAAATTAATTTGTGCAGGGCCTTTAACTCTATTCAAGCATAATTGATCATTAGTTTACTGTAATGCTTTAGTTTGCTTCCAGTAACCTGGTGAAGACCTGTATCTGTATTTAGCAGCATTATGTCAGGAGCATGAGAAAATCAAGATAAATGTGTCAAGCTTTTTGGCCTACACACTTTTGATATGGTATACCTCATCAGCAGAACGGGGGGGAAATATATGTAATGAATATTTATCACACTGTATTTCAAAAAATATAGAAAAATTTAATGCAATAATTCAGTTCTTTTTATAATGTTATTAGAAATATTTATGTAACATAGACCTACCTTATTTATTTGTGTTTTGCTTTGTTATTTGGCTTTTGGCTCCCTGAACTATGAAGTTCCAACTGTGACAAGTTTGGGTCAAAATACTACAAAATACAGCATTGTCCTCCCCGTCTAAACAACTCTCTTGGAATGACAGGTTTCAGCATCTGTTCCTTTATATGAGAATTAGCCACAGCTCATCAGAGCCCAGTGGTGAAGACAAAGGACAAGAAGCTATAAATGTTAGCCATTTAACTTGATTATCACGTAATTATAATTTCTCCATGCTTGTGTCTGTTTTTCTCCTTTTAACCCTTAGCTTTTCATACTGAAACACAGCCCTGTGTTCGGACAGATGCAATTCTGTGTCTGCTTTCCAGGTAAGATGCTTCCAGACTTAACAGACTTACTTTCTGTTAGCATATCAAAAATACAGACACACTTGTCCCTTATGTTAGTTGGTGTTCTGAAAACTATTGTCATACAATTGTATTTAATTATAGTGCCATGGAGTTTCAACGCTGAAAATTCCTAAGATCTAAAAAAAATGCTTTTGCTAAAATTGGTCCAAAGGGGAAATTGGTTAAAACCCACTGGAAAAGCTGCAACGCTCAGAGTTTACAGTTGCAGTCACACATTGTCCAGCATTGCCCCCTAATGGTGAGTTACTGGAAAGAATAAGATTTATCATGTTTGTAGTTTGACAAAATATAGTGTAATGGTATAAAACACACACACACACACACACACACACACACACATATATATATATAAAGAGAGAGAGAGAGCTCTGATTCTATATTTAAACTCTTCCGCAACTATGCATCAAGGTATGTTTTTCTTTGTGATATATCTTTTCTTAATCGTACAACTGACTGTAATGTTCTGCTCATTTAGGCATTTATGTCTCATACACAGAGATACACATTAAAAAGTAATGCAGTCAGAGAGATGAATACTCAGGCCAAACAGCGTACCAACACACCAAATTTTAAAGACAAGCCTTGTAGACCGTATTAATGTCCAAATTTCCCCGAGTTAATAATACAAAATTCTTAAATCCCAGATATATGTGGCTACAGACTTATTATTCAGTAAACGTACGTGGCAAGCCCTAGTGAAGCCCTTATGAAGACACGACGACACTTTATAGCCATCATTTATTTATTTATATATTTCTGATAGGGGTGAGAGTTACACACTGTGAACTGTGAGTCTTGGTCTGCCATATTGGCTCAAACACAGCACGGTTTCCATTGCATCGGGAGGCTCCAGTGAGAGTCGGAATGGCGGTATTTTCTCGTTCATTTAAAGCGTTCCTGGCGCTGAGGTTGATGAGGATAATATGAGTTTGTCCACCAAGCGGCGCTCTGTGGCCAACATTTTGGCTGTAGACAAAGATGGCGGTACGGAAGAAAGACGGCGGCCCGAATGTAAAATATTTCGAAGCGTCTGATACCGTCTCCCAGTTCGACAATGTCCGAGTGTGGCTGGGCAAGAATTATAAAAAGGTACAGCTCACTTATATCCATTTAAAAGAAAAGACTACACGCTGGTATATATTCATGGTGAAACAGGGAGCGTGATGAGAGGAGGCAGAAAGCGGTGTACAGGAGAAAGAGAGAGAGATAGAGGAGGGAGGCAGCGATGGAGAGAGAAATCCAGCTGTTTAAATCCACTGAGGAGAAATGAAACAATAGAAGATGCCGAGCAAACGCTTTAGGAAACAGACACAGGCCCCGGTCAAATCCCCAGCGTTTAGATGATTTTCCAAGTGATTTCATATTTCCATAATAAGTCCATCCATGTTTAATAGGATTTTGAGAAGGGGCAGGACGTGTTTTTTCTTTATCTGTGGAGGGTGAAGCTAGCAGGCTAACGGCACTGCAGTGTGTGCCTCTTTCATCCGTCCAGATGTGCTTCTTTACCTCACACAGCTACATGAGGACTTTTTAGACATACAATCCTGCGTGTTTCCAGTGAATTGGAGCAGATGAAGGTCTTGTGATTTTGTGGCCCCCTTCTGCCCCTCCTCTCTCTCATTCACTGGTACAGTCAAATGGGGCACTCCATGACTGGGGTGCCATTGAACCTTTAAAAAAACCTTTAATATTTATTAGCGTTTTTCCAAATGGAATCTAAGAAAAAGTATTAAATCTAGATATCTGATCCTTCAGAAACCCTCTCAAGAATAAAATGAATAAAGTGGCTTAAACGAATTAAAGGGTTAAACCCAGGTTGAGTCAGTTTGTTTGTTTACTTGCATAAAATAATTTAACACACAAAATATTGTTTCTTACCATGAACTCTAGCGGCAAGAGACAATTTAATCAAATTAATTATTTAGTTGGATTCTGTTATTTGAAGTCTGGTCCTTTCAAAGTGACATTTTTGATCAGTGTCTCACTGATAGTAGCAATAAAAATATATATGTACATGGGTGTAAAATGGATTTAGGTGTTAAAGGTGCACTGGGCTATTTTATTACATTTTCTGGCTAGTACAAACAGTAAATTATGAAGAAAATGTTTCTAAAAAGAGTTATTTTAGCAGTGGTATCAGCTCAAGTGCATTCTGTGGCTGAGAAACTTGTTTGAGTGTATGTTGATGTGGTTTGCTTGCTTGACCACTGGAGGGGCCCTTGAGTTGTTTAAACATTTTGAATTATTATAGTTCATATAATGTGTAATTATAGTGGATGGGGACAGGCAAAAGTTCCAGTAGGTAAAAGACACTTTTCAAAAAGACCTTATTAAGCATTCATATTTTGAAAGGTAATAGCAGTGCAACTGAAGTGTTACACCAATCACAGAACAGGTGTGTAACATTAATCTGTATGCAAGAAGGAATACAAGCAAGCAGAGCAGTATAGAGCTCTGAGTGAAACTATCAAATTTAACCCATCTACATAAACATTCTAAATAAAAATGTATAAATAAAGGTATTACAGTGTGCTTTAATTACTTTGTTCACTCTATTTATTTCGAATCAGAAACGACCATAAAACCTTATCTGGGGAAACCAGCTGTGCACAGTAATAACCTTGTAGCAACAAATAGTAATTGTTATTGATATCTAGATAAGGTTGCATTGGTGAGTATCCTTAATGATCAGGTTTAGCTCTGAACAGGCTACTTTCTGTTCTTTTTTGATTACTGCAAGGTTTGTTGTCTTTTACAAACGATCTCACACAAAGTATAAGTACCAGGGAATACAGGAAGTGTAGAAGGTATATAAATATGATAAATATAACTGGTCAAACTGAATGGGACATGACTTAGTCTGTGCTTCTGTTGCAGCAAACAAAGTTTCAAGATAAATATCCTGTACTGTTATTTAACCATCCTCCCTTTGTCTTGCCTTTATATCTCTAAATACAATAGAAATATGGCCTGTTATTAACCGTATTTCCTCCCATTACCTGTTTAATGATTATGTGTTTGTAGTACATTCAAGCGGAGCCCCCCACCAACAAGTCTTTGTCCAGTCTGGTTGTTCAGCTGCTGCAGTTTCAGGAGGAAGTGTTCGGCCGACATGTCAGCAACCCTCCTCTTACAAAGCTACCGGTACTCACACACATTCCCTTCATTTATACAATATAAAACACTCTTGTCCCCATAAACAAAGCTCTACTTCTATTTCTCCATCCTTTTTTTTCCAGATGAAGTGTTTTCTGGATTTTAAAGCTGGAGGAGCTCTGTGTCACATACTTGCTGCTGCCTACAAGTTTAAAAGTGACCAGGGATGGTGAGATAATTTTTTTTCTGTCTAAATGTGTGTGAAATATGCAGTTCTGTATTATTAACAATCAAAATGAAAAAAATATTTTCCTTTTCCTCTCAGGAGGAGGTTTGACTTCCAGAATCCTTCAAGAATGGACCGGAATGTTGAGATGTTTATGACCATAGAGAAATCTTTGGTTCAGGTGAGATTGTATTTCCGTGTCTGCCATGTCTTTCTCTTTCTGAGACAATTTTATCTTTAATTTTTTTCATCTTTCCCTCAAGTAAGATTCTCTTTTAAAAAAAATAGAAATAAATCACTGTTTTCCGTGCTTTCTTTTTCATTCTGTTCTTTCTGTCGTGTGTTTCTTTATTTTTCTCAAGGATTCTATATTTTGATATTTAGTTTTTCGTATTCTGACTGTATTTTCTTTGTCAAATTGATGAAATGTTTATAGTCCATATAGATTTATTTATAAAATTGAATCCTTTTTTCTGTTTTCAGAATAACTGTCTGACTCGGCCTGTGATTTACCTGAGCTCAGAGATTGAGCCCAAGCTGCTAGGGAAACTGAAGGACATCATTAAACGCCACCAGGTATCACTTTAGATTTGTGTGTGGATGTGTATGAAAGAGAGCGTGACAGTAAGAGACAGAGAATATTTAGAATATTTACTGAATGTATTTCTGATGATTTTATTTTGTATTGTGTGTGTGTGTGTGTGTTTGTGTGTCTCAGGGCTCAGTTACCGAAGATAAACAGTCTAGTTCTCATGTGGTAGTGCCCATTCCTTCGAGTCTAGAGGAGGGTGAGTGAGTTAGAATTGCAACAGTTGGGCTAAGTGTTACAAAGTCACAGATTGATTTTACAGATTTCTAAATAATGGTTTGTTATATATTGTTTTTAAAGTGAAACGTAGTTTTGAATGGTCAGCTGTCAACTGATATCAACTTTTGTGTGGTACAGAGGAGTGGGTCCGTCCTGTTATGAAGAGAGATAAACAGATGCTGCTACACTGGGGCTATTGGCCTGACAGGCAAGGCTTCACACGTACACGTATGCACACACGGATATATAAATAGTTTAATTTTTGTTAAATATATTGTTGTGTCTTATTGTTTAGTTATGATACATGGATCTCAGCCAGTGAAGTGGAGGCAGTGGTGGAGGATCCACCCAGTCCTGAGAAACCCAGGAAGGTCTTAACTTTGTTTTCTTCATTTCTGTTTCTTTTGATGTCTCTCCCTGATTTTGTTGTATAAACATGAAAATATAACATATCATCTGTTCAATGTAAATGAAATATTTAATAAGGAACAATGTTTGTTATTTGTTCTGGCTTGTTCTAGGACTGTAACAGAATGGACTCCAAAAATAGGGCACTATATAATAAAATAGTATAAGTTCAGATATAGCATTTTTCTGTTATCTTTTATTTTGTGGTTTCAGAGTACCTCGTGTTTTTGCTTGTCAGCCAGTCACAAATCTAATTCATCCCCTATGTCCATGTCTGTTTGTGTAAGTGTAGGTTCATGCTAAGTGGATTCTGGATTTAGACCAGTATAATGAGTGGATGAATGAGGAAGACTATGAGGTTGGTGAAGGAGGCACAAGGAGGAAGAGGATCTCGGCCAAGACGCTGACGGACGAAGTAAGTGCTCCAGATGAGAGAAGAGATAAAAAACCTGGCAATGCCAAGAAAAGAAAGCGCTCACCTTCTCCATCCCCAACTCCTCCTCCACAAGAGAGCAAGAAGAAAAACACCAAGAAAGGGTATGAAAGAGAAAGATGTAATCTCTCTGTCACATATCCCGTGTTATCAATCTGTCATACAGCAACCTGGCTTGAGGAGTATTCACTTGTTTGTGATATATGTTTGAAGGCCCACTACTCCATACACTAAGTCAAAGCGAGGCCAGAGGGAAGAGGAACAGGAAGATCTAACGAAAGACCTGGATGAGCCATCACCTATTCCTGCAGCAGAAGACGGCTCCCAAAATAAAACAGGTAACAACTGTACAGAATTAAATACATATAATTTGCACACTGTTGTTATTTAGTTTCATAATATAGGTCTTTGCAGTAATGTCACAGAAGGCTGAAATTTGCATCTGAGCTCAAGGCTGATACTTCTCACTCTTACTGATTATTGTTTCTGCAGGTTGACAGATTAATCACTATCAAAATATCCAACCAAATAAATTATTTAGGGATGCACCAGTTGTAAAACGACATGGTCGGCTCCAAGTTTAGTCTCTTTAAGGTCCAGTTGGCTGATGGCCTATATTACCACTGAATTTGATCAATTTTATTAAATCCCTCTGTGGGCTAATTAACACATGAAATACACTGTCACATTTGCAGCATTTTCTGTTGTCGGTGTTGCAGTATATAAATTATTAATAATGCAATATATGTATTATTTATTTAACTGCCACAAGCTTGTACAAGAGATGCCTGTTTAAAATAATAGGGGATATTCTGTTTAACACAATGAAGCTTTTTGATGCAGGAGTAGCATTAATAAATAACCTGATTCTGGTCATGCATCCCTAAAAGTTTTGATTAAAATAATGTGGGCTAATCTTTAACTCATCACTTTACTGATTCATTAATGAGTTTGAACTATAGTGCAAGTTGTTTCAAATATTTAACAGTGTAATTAATATATTACTAGTTTGTTTCATATTGTGCAACCTTAACATACACACACAAACACACAATCACAGTAATGAACTAAAATAGCACTTGTCGTCTACTCATACGTGTTACACTATAGATTGTTTTAAACAAGCTCTTTGTGTGTGTATATAGTGACCAAGAAGGACTCAGACTCAACTCCAGTGAAGGGTGGGACTGACCTGGGTCAGTACATTTATTAGTGTATCTGCCCCTGTGTTTGCCACCTGTGTGTCCAATAGCTGTGTGTACTGATAGTGATTTCAGAACTATTCTCCTGGAGCATTAACCATTGCTTCTCTCTGCAGATGAACAAGAGGATGAGTCTATGGAGACAGTGGGAAAGGTATAATCTTTGTTTTTCCTCAGCTGAAACACTTGGCTAAAAACATGAATACCTGCAATATCACAATGCAACGAATCAGGTCAATATTACTAAAGCTTTAATAAAACCTTCATCCGAGAGTAAACAAAATTCCAAAACATTTGTACACTACTGCTGCAGATCCTTTTTTTGTATTTTGTATATATTCTATATTTTATATTTTTTAATCTTTCCTCTTATTGGAACATCATATATGTGTGTGTGTGAATAGGAAGAAGAGGAGGGTTCCCCCAGTGTGAAGGGAGAGCCAGTTAAAGGTTCTGATCTCCATGAGGATAACGTTACAGAGCAAACTCACCATATCATTATCCCCAGCTATGCTGCCTGGTTCGACTACAACAGGTACTCCATCATTCATCATCTCACAGCATGTCATGTGCTATCAACATTGTATTGCTTAAAGCTAATATTGAGATCTACACTCTCTCTCTCTCCTTTAGTGTTCATGCTATAGAGCGCAGAGCTCTGCCTGAGTTCTTCAATGGAAAAAACAAGTCAAAGACCCCTGAAATGTAAGTACGCATTAGCAAGTGCCTTTTTGATTATATGTGCACATTAATTTAAAAATGTGTAAAGGTGTGCAAAAGATAAATAAAGGTTCTTAATATAAATATATAATAAATTGTGTTCTTTTCCTTCCTTCTCTGATTCTTTTTTATTGCAGTTATCTGGCTTATCGTAACTTCATGATTGACACATATCGACTGAATCCACAGGAGTATTTGACGTCTACAGCTTGCCGTAGAAACCTTGCGGGAGATGTATGTGCCATCATGAGGTCAGAAGGAGACATTTACACAACTTCAAAAATATAAATGGGATTTAAATCATTTTCAGTTCAAAGAGGACAGTTAAAATGGAAGAATCGAGGGATTTATATGATAAAGACGAGAAGAAATTAGAAGAAACTTTAACCTTGATTGTGTGATTTTGTTTGTGGATGTTCACAGGGTTCATGCATTTTTGGAGCAATGGGGTTTGATTAATTATCAGGTGGATTCAGAGAGCCGCCCCACTCCGATGGGACCACCCCCCACATCTCACTTTCATGTTTTAGCAGACACACCATCCAGCCTTGTACCACTTCAACCTAAAGCTTCTCAGGTGCTCATGCACACATGCACCTTGATATTTTAATTCTGAGAATTATTATCTGTAACTTCTATGATGCTAATATGTAATTATGTAGTTAAGGTCTTAGAGGAGCGGAAGTGTGAACACACATACAGACCCTTGACCCTCGTAGAATAAATTGTTTGCCACAAATGACCCATTATAATGTATATATTTCCTGCTGAGCCTTTGATCTTTTCTTTGCTCCATAGACTCCGTCCTCCCAGCAGATGCTGTCCTTCCCAGACAAAGTGAAAGATAAGCCAACAGACCTGCAAAACTTTGGGCTACGGACAGATATGTACAGCAAAAAGAGTGGCCCAGGAAAGGTATGGCTTTTGTGGCTGCAGTGCAGTGGTCTTTTGAAATATGGAGATAAATAAGAGAAATTTGGGAAAAATGTTCAGTGTGTTTTAGGCATGGGGCGGCACATGTGTAGTGGCACCCGTCAGGACTGGTCGGATTTTCCAGAACATTACCAGCTGCTTTCACACATGCGCCCAATCAGACATAACCAGATTTAATAGTTATAATACTAATAATAAGAAGAATAATAAGGAGATAAAATTTGTAAGTCATGTGGATCATAAACTTGTAATTATAAGAGAGTAAGCAGTGTCTTTTTGCAGGGTAAAAATGCAGCAAGTGCTACACGGGAATGGACTGAACAGGAGACTCTGCTACTACTGGAGGTATTCTATGCACATACCACACGCATCAGATCTTCCCTACACTTTCTTTCATCCATGTGCTTTAAACCCTCCTCTGTGTGCTGTGTCTTCAGGGTTTGGAGATGTACAAGGATGACTGGAACAAGGTTTCAGAGCATGTAGGTAGTCGTACACAAGACGAGTGTATTCTTCACTTCTTGCGGTTGCCTATCGAAGACCCCTATCTAGAGGAAAGCTCCTCTTCTCTTGGTCCATTAGCCTATCAGCCGGTCCCATTCAGCCAGGCAGGAAACCCAGTCATGAGCACCGTGGCCTTCCTCGCTTCAGTGGTCGACCCACGAGTGGCCTCCGCTGCAGCCAAGTCTGCTTTAGGTGAGAGGTCAAATGTCTGAGTGTGTGAAGGAGATTTGCATTGCCAGTTGTTTGGGAGTAAAACCGATGCTACGCTTTGTCTGTCCATGAAACTGCCATTAAATATAACTGTTGCAGACAGAAAAAACAGTGTATGCGATATAATGTGTCTAAGTACTGGGATTCTAATTTACAGTACATTTATAGAATATTTATGATTAAATTAAAGTGTGTTTATATATGATATTAGTAAAAATCCATACCAAACACTTATAACACACAAATAGGAAGGAAAATTGTGGTCTGTTGCTTGCAAGCCAACAGTTAAATCATAAGTGTGCATACTATAATAGCATCAGGGTCCTGGAGTTGTAAGTTCAAACATAGCCTCATGACACTGTCAGTGAAGAGATTGTGTTCTCTCTGTGTCTGAGTGGGTTTCCTCCATGTACTCAGATTTCTTCCCTCAGTCAAAAAAAACTGTTGGTAGATTGATTGGCTGTGAAAAAGTGTCCAGATGCGTGTGTCTGTGTGTGAGTGACCTGTTGAGTGTATCTCCTGTTGTGCACTGGTGCATTATCCAGGGTTTGTTCCTGCCTTGTGCCAAAAGATTCCCTGTAGACCCCAGACTTGCCGTGACCCTAAAATGGCTGCAGCTGTTACAGAATGTGAATGAATGAATAAACAAATATATTAATTTCAAGTCATACATAAAGGTTTTATAAGTGTAGTCTTATTCTAAAATAGTATCAATAGATTTATTTTGAATTTATTATGAATCCATTGAGTATGTATAATGTTACTATAGATCTTGTAAAAAATGTTTTATAAGGGCAATTATATGAAGTACATGGTTACTATGTAGAGATACTGTTTGCTCATGATGTGTGTGTGTGTGTGTGTGTGTGTGTGGGGCAGAGGAGTTCTCTCGTATGAAAGAAGAAGTTCCTGCAGCGCTGGTGGAGGCACACGTTCGTCGGGTGGAGGAGGCAGCCAGAGTGAGCGGCAGACCAGACCCTCTTTATGGACTGGAGGGTAGTGGCATTGCTGGAACTGGTCTGGAGGATTCAGAGAAGCCTGGTAACTCACATGCACAGTTTAATTCTTTTTTTTACGTATCATTTATTAGTTAATCTTACTATTTCCGCAAATTAGCCCACATTTTCTGTACAACTAAAACTGGTTATTTAAAGTTATTAAATACATGAAATCAGATCACTTAGAAAAGTATGCGTGAAACTGGAGGGAGGATCCTTGCAGTTTAAATATATTTACACTTTTTTTTTAAATCAAACTAATGCAGCAGAGGAGAGCAGTGAGGAGAGCAAGAGCAGTGATGGTCAACCCAGTGAAGACAAGAGAGAGAGTAAGGTAATAACCGCACCTGATTTGTCATGTAGTGCATGCATCTGTAAGTGATCTGTGAATTTCTACAATCTTGTTGACGTACTGAATATATGTGTTATTTCTTTTAAATACATGTGTCTTTTTGGTGACCCAGGAGGGAAAGGAAGGAGGAAGTGAAGAGGAAGAGAAGCAGGGAGAAAATGGAAAGAAGGAAGAAGAAAGACCAAGAGAAGGAGAGACAGAAAGAGAGGCAGAAAAGACAGACTCAGAGATGGGTACGTTTGTGCAACCGTAGGAGAAGATAAATTAGAAATGGTTGTTCCTTAATAACCAATTTAATACTTAAATTCTACCTTGATTTAGGTGATGCAGAGAAGGAAAAAGAAGGGAAGGAGGGATCAGAGGAGGGCCAGAGGGAAGGAGAGAGTGAGGGAGAGAGGAAAGCCAAGGTAGAAAGGGATGTTGGGGAGGGAAACCTGGCCACAGCAGCCGCCTCGGCCCTCGCTGCTGCTGCTGTCAAAGCAAAGGTGAGTGGCTCTATAGAAATGTGAATACAGACAAATGATTTTGAAAGAGTTGAGCATTTAATGTTAACATAGTATACATTGATTAATCTTAAAACCTATTTTTAAAGAACCACTAGGTAGTATTTTTACTTTCAATGTACAGCTTTGATATCATTGTGTTGCTTCACTGACCTATTATAGGTAGACAAGTGTTAATAGAGCCTTTGTCATTGTTACTCTGGGTCTCCCCCCACCTCCACCTCCCTCGTGATTTCAGGACAGTGCTATAACAGTGACTTCCACTGTGGAAACTCTTGGGCAAGCCCAGAAATAAAAATACTAAATGTTAACTAACGTTCCTTTAAGATGCTGTTATTAATTATTCAATAACCAATTTAAAACTGATTTGTAAAATGAGCAGTTTTGTAAATGTGAACTTGAATGAACCTCCCTTTCATTGGGTAGCACTTGGCTGCAGTTGAAGAGAGGAAAATCAAGTCTCTGGTTGCTCTGCTGGTTGAGACTCAGATGAAAAAGCTTGAAATCAAACTGAGACACTTTGAGGAGCTGGAGACTATCATGGATCGTGAGCGAGAGGCAGTAAGTCATAATGGATGTTTGTTTTCCTAAGAGACTGAAATATACTCAGATCAGTAATTGAAAGGTCTTTGACAGGGTTAGTCATTTGGGATGTATTTATGTTATTTTTTTGTGGTGTAGTTGGAATACCAGAGGCAGCAGCTCCTTGCAGATCGTCAGTCGTTCCACATGGAGCAGCTGAAGTACGCGGAGATGAGAGCTCGGCAGCAGCACTTCCAGCAGATCCAGCACCAGCACCATAGCAACCAGCCTGGAAACCAACCTGGCAATGCTCCACCTGCGCCCCACCAATCAGCTCCTAACACTAGTGCCCCACCTGCCACACCTAGTCCCGCCCCAGCAACATCTACCAACGCCCCAAGTGAAGCTCCTCCCCCCTCAGCCTCTCACACCTCTCCACCCAACAGCACACAGACTGGAGCAGTGCACGGTGAGAGAATATGAACATGCCAACTCACAACACACACACTACATGCATTAATACTATGTGCATAATAGATTCATGTTTTCATTCATGACCATTATCAGTTACTGATGATACAGTGTTAAAGTTTGGTGTTAATTAAGGCTATTTGGCTTGTACTGAGTGCATCAATGATGTTCCTTGCTCTTATCCTTCTTTCTTTATGCTCCATTTCCTCCCATGTTTTTCTCAGACTCCAGCGCTCCACTAGCAGGGGATTCCCTCCAACCCAATGTCCCGGTACCCCCACCACAGTAAAGAGAGAGAGAAAGTTTGAGGGATTTTAGGAAGTGGAAGGAAAAAGAAAAGAGATTGAGACAGGGAAACAAAGGGAAGAACATGTAGATTTTATCTTTGAATTCGTTCTTTTTTTTTTTGGGAGAAAATTAGTTCTCAGTAAAAAATATTATTACCAACATCTTAACAGAAAGACTGATTCAGCATGACACGAGACCTCCACTCGAATCAGTGCAGCCGTAGAGAGCTATTTGGACCCACCCCTGTTAAACAGCCAGAAAAGAAACCGCACAAAACAAGCCACGTTTCTGGCCTAGACATATCGGGGAAAATCTACACTCAGAATGGAGATGAACATTGTTCTTCAGCATCACTTTGCATCACACCACCAGAAGCAGTATTGAAGGGCCTTGTGGGATTCATAGTCAGGTTCCAGCCTTTTCCCGGTCAGTGTTTACTGAGCCCTTCACTAGACTACAGAATTCAGAAAGACACTTCAGTGTAGGTACTTCCACCTGTAATCAAAAAAAAGGAGAATAGCTGCACTTTTTAGAATGTTTCCCCCCATTTTTACTTTTGGAGAAGTATAATTGAACTGAAGCACTTAATAGTCCTCTAGCAGTCTCCTTTCTGTCACTTAATCTTTGTATTCATGTAATAGAAGCACTCGATTTGGAAAGAATTTGAAACAAAACTTGACTTTCTATTTGTTATTCTGTATGTGTGACTTGGTTTTACTCTCGGGACAATGTGAAAGCTTTAGTGGGTTGGCCGGTTGTGCTTACATTGACCTTTTTTTAACGTACAAGTAACTTTTAGCATGACAAAAAAGAGGGCAACAAAATAGTGTTAAAGATGTTTGTTTGCCTTGTATGAAAATTGTCTTTGACTGTAGATAAATCATGTACTGTAAACTTGGAGAGTCTGTTATAAGCTCATAACCTTTCAACTCCGAGTGTTTATGTGTGTGTTTGTTTGCAGTGAGCTCAGAAGAGGTTACCCCGCAGTTCATTTCATCCCAGTTCAAAACCATGAACGTTTATCCATCTTGATAGGTTTTTTAATTTTATTTTATTTTTAGAAAAGAGCAGCTGTCTTGCCTTATGTGGTCAGCTTACTCCACTGTGTGAAAGACGACTGCTTTGAGTTTACTGATTCATTTCAGGTTAACTGACCAATTTTATTGGGTGAAAACTTGGCTTTGAATTGCGGGGGATATTTTTGTTTCTATGTCTGGAAAGTTTAGTGAAGATAAAGTGGATTGTGTATGATAATGAAAAATACAGGTAGAATTAGTGAAATTGTAATACGAAATATTTTAACGACATACAAAAGTCATATCACAGTGTATTTCATTTTTTTTCTTGTCAGACTGATGAAGCAGAATGTGTGTGTATGTGCATGTGTCTGTTGATTAACAGGCCAAACCCACATAAAGCATAGACTAAATGAAGGAAAAAGCCTTTGATTTCATTATGTGATGACTATCTGAACAGTACAAACAAGGGATTTCAACATTACATTTGCAGTTGTATTTTGTGTATCTTCATATTGTATTCTTCCTATTTTTGTATTTTTATATGTTTTTTTCCACAATGATCATGATTGCAGTATTGCTGTTAACATATTACACGTGTAACTTTACTCTTTCTCATTGTGAACATGTTTGTGTTACTAAACTGTCAATGTGGAATTGTCATTCTTTATCATTAGACTGGACTATGTGTGTCTGTGTTATGCCCTCAATTATTTGCCATACATTTCTTTATTTAAGTTCTTCTGCCTTTCATGTGCCATGTGCTTGTGTGTGTGTGTATATATATATATATATATATATATATATATATACATATATATATATATAATATGCCAAAAACTCACTACTGAACACCACAGTTCATATCACATTCCCACAGCAATGCAGTTTACATTTCTACACAGGCACGCTAAACTCAAAACTCAAATAAATATGCAGCAGTCAAACTGTTACGCACACACTCACACACACCACAGGACTCATTACCAGTGTTACACACCTAAACATGAAATCTTTCATATCGCCGGCTTTTCTTTTCCATTGTGTGACACTAGTGGTATATTAAATAGTCTATCTATGTATTCCTTTGTCTCTCTTTTTTTTTTCTTTTAAACAATGGTGCGAAAACCTTAAGAATTGTGTGTACAGTGTTAGAATGCTTTTGGACGTGTTCTTGGCTGATTTGCAGGTTAAAATGGATCAACCACCTGTTTGCTCAACAGACTGGTTAGTTAAGAATGCATCAGTTTTAGATTCAGAATTACATCCATATGTCTTGAACAATAAAATGTCATTAATTATCAGTGTCAACTGTTGAGTTTTTTTTTTTTACTTAAATTGTGACATATTTTAAACTGATGCCCCCCCACCCAGTATATTTTAAATAAATGTGTACTTAAAGCTGCAGATAAGCATATTTGAATTTGTTCCTTGTTCAGGATGTTAACTTATTTTCACAAGAAAGTCAAAATTTGTAATTGCGATCAAATTTAGAAATTATCCACTCGTAGCAGCACAACAAAAACTAACACGTCTATATCACTGCAGCGCTGAGAATGATCCACCACCCAAATCCTAACTGCTCTGTGGGGGACGTGACCATCAAAGAACAGGGTGAATCTGGGTGAACAACAAGTGGACTACAGTCTAATTGTAGAACTACAACCTGCTGGACCTTGGAGCTGAGAGAATGAACTGTGAGTGTAGGAACAATAAAGTGGTCATAAAGTTAGGTTGATTGATGATGTGCACACAGTAAAGAGTAATAGCGGCAAAACGGCCACTAGGGGGCAATAGTGTCCTCTTTTTGCTTGAGTACTTGCTTAGGTCTCATTCTCTGGTTCAGTGGCCGTCCCCCAGACCTTCACAATGAACTAACACCCTGGACCAGTTCTAAAGGTTAGGTCTGTGCCCCCCTAGTGGAGCTCTGACTTAGTAAAACTCTGTGAAATACTGGTCAAGATCAAGTTATGATTCTTCTTGTTGTTATTATTAGTAGGGGTAGATTTAATTTAAAATATATTAATAATTTTATCAAAATATAAAACTGTATCAGGGTGTATTTTTTTCCTCTGGTAAAGCAGAATAGGCCAAACATGCTGTTTGATATGACTAAACCAGCACAGCTTAATTTTGTTACCAGTTAATAGGTTTAAAGTTTAATTTATAATAGCTACTATATTTTTATCATATCTGAAAGTAATCTGCTAATTTGTAGACAGTTTTGTGAGACACTGAGAAACAAACATCCCCTAATGGAGCAGTTGTCAGTGCAGTAGAAGTCTTCTTTGTTTCATAATCTCTGTCATTCTAATTCTTGCAATAAAGTAACCAAATGACTAATTGATAGACCGGGCTTAAGCACATACTGTGGCTAGTCAGTTTGAAATGTACAGTTTGCGTAGTGTATCTATGTGGCTTCTAATGCTGATGAGCTGTTTCCAAAGAAGGCTTTCTGTAACGTGTGCCAATGCAGCAGACTCTACCATACTAACCAATCGCACATTCCTTATTTGGTTGTGCCATAAATTAAACTGGAAATAGACCATCAGAACCTGAACATTTCTAAGGGACAGAGGTTGGAACAGCATAACCCTACATAGTCATCCATTCTCCTATCACTCTACAGTCACTGTCATGACAAAAACTCAGAGCTCCCTTTTTTTCCCCCCTCTGTGGTTTAATTTGTGAGACAGTTATTTAAAAAACACCCCAAACACACACAAAAAAAAAAAAAAAAAAAAAAAAAAAAAAAAAAAAAAAAACTCCAGCTGCCTTTCCTACATGTGAAACTTTATGAATGGACCAATAGAAGTGGTCAGACATACCCTGGAATTAATCATTGCTACATCAAAGAGTATGACATAACAAATAAGGTAAAACCAAAATTTTTTTTAAACCTCTGAGAATTTATTAATTTACACAATACAACAGGTAATAATGAGGGGCATGGTCAGCTACTAACAGATGAATGAAATGATTGGATGTCATTATTCAGCCTGCCCCTGCATACATGCCCCTTTTTCAGTATAAAACACATTGATTATGTGAAAAGGTACAGGATGTTTTGGAACAACAAGATGGAAATGTCTGGACTGAGTGGAATGCAATGCCTAACAAAGCATTAAGACCTGTTTTAACAAAGAGTGTACATGAATTCACATTCAAAAACTTCCCTGGGGAAAAAATAAAAAAATCTCCATGGATGTTTGAGGAATGAAAATGTAACACAAACAGATTGAAGGCACTTAAGAAAAAACACAATGCAGCCATGGACACAAAAACAGAAGGGGGAAAATACAATGAAATAAAATAAGTGTGTGTTTGAAATCTTCAGCCGCTCATTACCATCCTTACGAGTTCTGAGAGAGAGAGAGAGAGAGAGAAATGAATTTAGGCAATCTTCACTTGTAACATTAGATAGTTCCTCCATGCAAATCCCAAAGCTGCACAATATTAAGCATGATCCATGCTCTGGCTGTCAGTCAAAACAACAGCTCCATGGAAACACCCAATAATAAATAGACAAGAGTGGGACAGAAACAATAAAAGCAATAAGAGAGACTGTCCAGGCCTAGAGGAAGCTGGAATGTGTTAGGGTTAGCAACCGCCCTTATAAGGAGAGGAAGAGAAGGGGGGGGGGGGACGCTACATCTGTACAGATAATATCTGTTCAATGTTGGTCTATTACCACTGACAGACAGTAGAGGATGAACTATAAATTGTTCAATAGCTACATATGTTATATAGTCAGCAAAAGTCTGGAAACCCACAGTGTGTTCTCTGCAGTGTATTGGTGTATCTAATAAACAGGTGATTGAGCGTAGTCACTAATATTGTTAGTCCTTTCATTCAGTTCACAACAAAGCTACACGATACTTTTTAGTAATACAAGTACATCTGTAAACCCAGTGCTTGAAGCAATGCGGCCTGAGAAAGTGTACAGCAGTGTTGCTCTCTCAGTTATTTATTGATCCAGCTGATCTATGGAGAAGAGGAAGAGGCTGAATAGGGACAGGACAGAGGCCAGCCAGAGCTAATGATATGGTTAGAATTGCGCTAGTGTAGCAGTAATCTGCTCTCCAGAAAAATCTCCTTGCCGCATGCAGAGATACTACATGCTAGGCTTCAGCCAGAAGGAGCAGGAGAGGGGTAAATAAATAAATAAATAAAAAAGACTAACTAACAAACACACAAAAAAAAAAAAAAAAAAAAAAAAAAAAAAAAAAAAAAAAAAAAAAACCCACACGGAGAGTTCACTGTCCGTACCCTCCACTCAGCCGGCCATGATGTGGCGCACAAAGGCTATCAGAAGGGGAGGGGAATATAAAACACAGACATTAACACAAACTGCCAAACACAGTTGTCTGAAACTGAAAAGAATTCCCACAAATACATGTTTTTGGACCCACAGGTTTGTGCTTTACCTTCGTAATTGATGCAGCCATTAGCATCCTCATGTCCTGCCAACAGTGTCTCTACCTCTTCTTCTGTCATTTTCTCACCTGCAAAGAGAAACTCACACATGTTCACATTCGCATATTATTTTATTCTGATTATCTTAAGCAGTTGCCTTTGTTTACACACATACATATAATGTTTGTTTACATGTATACACACACCCCAAGTGCTGAACTGTAAACATATTGCAATTAACCCATATGAGAAGGCTTAGAACAGTGCTTGTAACAGTGGGAAAGCTAGAATGTTTTCAGTTTCATACGCTCATTCATTCATTGTCTGTAACTGTCCATCCAGTTCAGTGTAGTGGTGCGTCCAGAGCCTCCCCAGCATCACTGAGTGCAAGGCGAGAACAGTTCTGCACTTGGGAGCGTTTGTTTAAGAGATGTATGGCATCAGATTTAATTTAAATTGGGGAGCAGACACACACACACACACACACATATATTAAACAGAGATATATTTAAACCTATTATAGTCTTATTTCCCTTCTCATGTTCATTCGGTCTCCTACATTCACTTATTGTAATAGCATGAGTACATGCGCTTGAGAACATGCAGCTGGCTGTGCTAACAGGGAATAGAAATGAATTAATGATTAATCATGAAACAAATCAATATTGTTTTATCACTAGGTAGAACCCTTTCTAACTGCTACCTTTCTATGAAAGTAAAGCAGTGAAAAAGCAACAGAACTAAACAGCTCGTGTTGCAGAAGAATTTCTCTGGTAATTCAAATGTGTGAAGTAGTTGACTTCTTACTTAAACATACCATTCCACCTCAACAGTTAAGGGACTGTGAAAAAATGCAGAGAGAGTTTGCTTTACTATGACAAAAGCATTTCTCCATGTTCCCTTTAAGCCCTATACAAGCTGGATTATTTTTTTTATCAGAAGATGTCCTACGGATTTCCAATTGAGTCAAAGGATTGGACTGACTGCTTCATAAGGAATAAAATATTTGGGTTATTTCCACAGACTGAAATGTCATAGCCTGTGTGTTCATGTTAGCATTCAAATTAAAAGGCTCCAAACAGGTTGATTAAATCTGCCCAATAAAACAGAAATTAAATACCACTGGCAGAGGCAGTGTGAATACGTTTTATTTTCAGTAGCATTTGAATAACTATTGCTGTAGCGCAGTAGGTCTGCCCACATCTCTCTATGCAGCAAATAGGGGGTTTATTCCTAAACTGGGTTGACATGCATCCTTAGGAATCACAATGCTATACTGGCTTTTAATATGGATAATTTGTAAGTCAGCTGAACAACAAAAATCAGTCAGATATTTAGCTGTTAATGTAAATAGAACATAAAAAATATATGGCATGTTAAAGGAATCCTGTTTTAAATTCAAGGATATATCAATTTTTGCATGTAGCCTTGACATCCACCCAATAAAAAACTTAAGTGCTGTTACCAGTTAAGAGGTTTATTACAGTATCCAGAATTACTACTTAGCAGACTATGAAGATTACAGATCCATACTGATTCAATTCATGGATCAATTACTAAATCTCCCTAGACTAATCCAGACCCTTACCCATGTTGGAGATATTTTCATTAAAAGGCACCCAATACATCACATTTACAGATTTGTAATCATGTAAACAGCTGTGTAAACAGTGTTATCCAGGATTCACCGTCCTGACACTCTGGCATAATGAACATTTGTTAACTCAAAGAATGTCAGTCTTTGAAGTGATCCTCCAGTAGAAACGCTTTTCTTGAACAGGGAAGAAAAGGGCTTTAAATCAGTCAGAAGGAAAAATGTCTTTTATTTTAAACTCAGGACTCAGTAAAATGCATAATATACAAAGCTTTGTGAAATCCAGTTGCCTCCTTACCCAGCGTGGTCAAGACATGACGTAGCTCAGCACCCATCACAGTTCCATTGCCTTCTTTATCAAACACCCGCAGCCCCTCCACAAAGTCCTCAAATGAGCCCTGGTCTTTGTTCTTGGCAATTGCCTGAAGCATGGGCAGGAACTGCTCAAAGTCCAACATTTTTGTGTTCATTTCTGAGAAAGAAAACCAACTCTCATTAATGACTGCTTTAGGCAGTATCTTCAGTGCAACCATAAGCCTACCAGCCTAAATTTACTACATGAATGCAAAACCTAGGCATTTGACCAATCAGAATAATTCATTCTAAAACGCACCCTGAGTGACTGGGAGCTTGTCTAAAGGCTGGGACATCACTGACGCAAATGCAATGAACTTGATTCCAAAAATAAAAGCCATGTCTTTAGAACATAAATATTTCATATGAATCAATTATCCATCTCTGTTTGTTCAGTGTCCACAACACAGAAATGTATGAATGACAGGCCTTTTAATGATTCATTCTGCCCTTTGGAACAATTACAAAAACTGAGGGCTCAGGACCAAGCACTCTACACCCTAGGACATGACTCAGCTCAGCTCTGAGTATACAACATTTTTTACTAAACAGCAACACAACAAGGTCAGCAACTATTCTCAATCTCTGATCAATTAAGTCACAAGACAGCAAAGTGAGATAGACAGAGATTCTGACCTTCAGCCTTAGGATTGCCAAGCACTTTGAGGACTTCAGCGTTGACAGGGTTTTGGCCCAAGGCACGCATCACATCCCCACACTGACTGTAGCTGATCTTCCCATCGCCCGTCCGGTCAAAGAGCAGGAAGGCCTCCTTAAACTCTGAAGAAAACAGAACATGTTAGTGAATGAATGATTGCTGGAGAGTAACTGTACATTTTGGAATGTGGGGAAAGCAGTATATTTAATTTTTGGCAAAAGAATTAAACATACTGCTTTTCCCAAATCCCAAATGTAGTCCATCAGTTACGGCATATTTTAGGCCAAGTTTAGAAAATTCATTCTTAAGCTTTAAACTGGAACGACAACACAAACATAGTGAAGCCTATACCATCCATCCATCCATCCATTATCTGTAGCCGCTTATCCAATTCTAGGGTCGCGGGGGGTCCAGAGCCTACCTGGAATCATTGGGCGCAAGGCGGGAATACACCCTGGAGGGGACGCCAGTCCTTCACAGGGCAACACAGACACACACACATTCACTCCTACGGACACTTTCGAGTCGAAGCCTATACCCTACCAGTTAAACTCCACTTAACATCCACTACTGAGTACAAGCTAAAGAAACAAACGCAAAGTTTAGAAACAGGTATTTGATTATTATTTACTATGGGAAATTTGTATTTATTCGTCTTTGGGCAGGACCATGTTCTTAAAAACATCAATAATAATAAGCCCCAAGAAAACATGCATGAAAAATTAACAAAACACGAAACAATGTATCTTCAGGAAATATAAAGCTAAAGCCTTGTATAAAAAGAGAGGTATTCCAATAAGTGGCCATTAGCCTGCTAAGAAACACTAAGCCCTTATACTGCACTTAACGCTTTTCTTTTTAGGTATGAGCACTGACCAGATGCTGTTTATTGCACTTATACTATGTTTTGTTCTTTCTAGGTATCAAAAGTGTCCTGTGTTCTGGGAGTTTGTACTATCTAGAATACACAATACACATTAAACACTTTTATAAGTCGCTCTGGATAAGAGCATCTGCTATATGCTGTAAATGTAAATTGTCAGAATGCATGTCCAATAAGATGCAAATTATTATAAATTTTTTATCTCTGCAGATGTTCTGTCAGATTTGAAAGAATGCATTATGCCAATGCTTACAGCTGCTTGATTACAGACAAAGTACACTAATGTTTCAATCATTTTAAAGCAACGAAAATACTGAAACAGTGTTTCATCAGGCTGTTTTTATATGAACTGCCCATGAACTTTGGGCACACATTCAGGTCGTCTACTGGGCATTTGCAGCCTGGTGTGCAGATTATGACAGAATATATATTGCTCAGCAAATAAACACCAATTCTGCATTAGAAGAGTGTTCTCCATGGTGGATTGGTAGTTGTTTATCACTTTGAAAATCAGCAAATCCTATCATTTGACCAGGAATGCAGAACATTTTGCTTAAGGCTTGAATTGCAGTTGCAGCTTGTGTGAATTAAAAACTACATCCTTCCAATGTGCAATTTCAATCCATGAAAAAACATCAATGTATCCTTACTGCAGAAGTCCTTGTTTTATGGCCAACGTAGGACAATACAGAGGGCGCATTTATTTTAGACAGCATTTAAATTTCACTGCAAAGTGTAAACTTTGTGTTAACTGTGCTGTTAAAGTGCGTTGAACTTGTTGTTTGAGAGAATATGCAGTTTTCCGCGAGCAGCGAGAGTGTGAGCTGTAAGCGAGAGGAATGTGGTTATCCCCTGACAGGCCTGACTCAAACACAGCTCTTACACTACACTTAACCTTATATGGCAAACAGAGAGAGGGGGAACACAGCAGCACATCAACCAGACGTGATCAGCCAAACAAGGGGGAGGAAATTTCACAATACTGGTAAACAGGACGACGCCAAAAAAGGCGAGAGAGTTCCGCAAGTATGCCAGGAGGAAAACTGCTTCCAAGTGCTTTTTTTGTGCGAACGTGAAAACCAAAATAAACCTGAACAACGGCGACGTCTTCCGTTTGTTCAGTTTTCAGTTGTGGGCACGCCTTTAAGGCAGGCCGGGCATAGTTCAGTTTCAGACAGAACTACACTCAACGTAAGAAAGTAGTGTAACGTAACACACCCATCACTAGATACTTACGTTAAGACACTTATGTCAGCAAAGCTTCAGCTCTTTAGGCACCTTCTACCTTCTACGTGTTTGCTTTATAACATCTCCAAATTCCCTTCCGCCTTATAACGACAGACGTCAAAAACAGGTCCTATATTTCTTTAGTCGGTTACTAAACTCTCACTACAAGCACAGAGAAAGCATTAGCTAAATTAGTGCCACCTCCATTTTACATGCCAAATAATTAGTCAGACTCATGATAAAGTTAAGAAACGTTAGTAACGTTATTAGGTTATTTATCACTCTCCTTGCCCCTCACACCACAGTTCGTGCGCTGCACTTACCCGCTCACACTTGCCCCTATTGGTGTGAAATGAACAAAATATCACTCATTGGTAAGGGAGGAGAGACAGCAGAAAAGACTGAGGACATGTTTTATGTCACTTGTAAATCATTAGACAGCTAACTACAGACTCTCCGTGGGGCTTGAGCAGGTTTCTTATTCGTTCCACCTTAAACAGCGCGGCAGCTGCAGCTGACAGGGAAATGTAGCTAGTGATAGCTGCCGCGCCAGTTAAGGTGGAACTAAGAGCTCCAATAGGTAGCTCCAGCCTTGCAGTTTCAATACAGATGTAATCGTTAACGTAAACTCACCACTGATCTGGTCCTCCGAGAAGTCAGACTGTGGCATTATTGCAGAGGGCGTTGCAGAAAAAGAGAAAAACAACAAAATCAAATCAGTATAATACTGATAGATCACTAAGGCATAGCGCGTCAAAAACCTATAGCTGGCGTGTCAGTACAGTTAATGATATGTCATATGCCCGTTAGGTAAATCAAGGCAATACAGCATGATGTTACTAGACGTTTTGCTATTTATTTAGCTCTGTATGTGTGTTAATCCTTCTGGCCTCAGTGAAAGATTCGGCAGCGCAGGGCCCCTTTCAGCCTCCAGGAGCAGCTACAAAGACAGTACAATATCTCAAGAATGTAACTGGTGCACGCTGCTCTAGTTCTTACTATCAGAGCCACTGTCTGTGTTTGAGGTAACGCACCATAATGCCGGTTGAAGAGCAGAGCTGAGGCGGGGCGGTTGGCGGTCGATGGCTCGTTGGACGTCGAAGCCCGGACTACGCGAGGTCCGCCGACACACAGCAGTAGCGGGGTAATACATGCATGACGTCACTTAATCTCCATTCAAAACATCGACCAATCAAATCATGTGGGCGGTGGCTGTGTACCAAACCGCGTCTACTGTCCATGTACTGCACTACATAGGCAGAAGTGGTAACAGGAATATCATGGTATCCGTTTGTAAGCAATTTGAAAATAAAGACTGCTAACGTGACACTAGCATTTTATTTTAAGAAAACATTTAAACGTAATATAGTTAAAATGCCAGTTCCAGAACAAAAAAAAATAAAAAAAATGCCCCAAAAGAGAACGGAGTCTGATTCTTACGTTAAAAGATCCTGGAGTTAACGCCTCCTGTAACTTCATTTTGTTTACAAAAATTCCCTGAATTAATAAACAAAGTTTAAGGTGACCATTTGTATTCATATTTGATATATCTTCACAAAGAGGAAACCATCTAGGAGTCACCTTAGTGTTCAGTTTTAGTTGACCTATTCAGCACAGACCTCATAGTTTTAAGTTAAAGCTCCTAATTTGTTTGATCAGAGGATGAGTTCCCCATAGAGTCTTGTTTCCGTCATCCAGCTTTGAGGCTGTTTTCCTTGTCACTGTTGCCATTTACATGTTTACATGGAGTTAAATAAATAATTTAAATAATAATGTGTATGCAGTGAAAAAAAGTTTGGTGATGCAAATTATTTTATTTTGTATGTGTAGATTCAGCTCATTTGCTAAATTTGAGGAACATTAAAAAAATTCAGTCTTTGGTCTTTAAACTCAATACTTTATTTATTTGGTTCTCTTTGCACCACAGGCCTAAAATTAATTTCATTTTAATACATCGGTTTCACTGAAAAACAGAAATTTGGCTGCTTAAACCCGAGATTAAGGCTTTCCTTTCTTTCTTCTGGTATGGTTCACAATGGATCTCGACTGTATACAAGACTCTCCTCATCCTTATGTAACATGATGTAGTCTCTGCTCACTCCACCTCCTCTGTGGTGATCTCACCACATTTGTAACGTATAAAGTCAAGTACACGTGCATTATGCAGAGTAAGGTACTGTCCCACAGTGTATTTGGGCTCTAGCAGAAATGTCTGTGGTAAAAGTCTGGTCTCTGATTCTCCACATGGTAGATCTTCCATGTTTCCAAGGGCAACAGGAGCCTCTCCTACTATGTGCTGTCCCAGCTTCTTTCCTAAAGCCTCTGATTGATCCTCGGGTCCACCCTGGAACACAACCAGTGCACCGTAGCGGCCCATTGGCATACTGCTCTGCCCTGTAACCGCTCCGTGTACATAAGAGCCAATGTGCCAATCAGCAGGAACACCTATAGACACAGCACGCCTTATAGAAATGTTCTCGCCCAATCTGCCTGTGAATGAAAAATATTAAAAATTATTTTTTAAAAATGTAATAAAGGGGGGGGGGGGGTTGGACCTGCAGCCAACAAAATTCCTGTTGAATCCTACACCTCAACACTAAGGTTGGTGTGGCTGTTTATGATCCGATCAGCAACCAACTAACCTTTACAACTGCGGTTACTCATTGAGCCCATTACATAAGTACTCAAACCACCGACTGCATCACTAGCTCTTCACAGGGGTCATCAGGTAGGCACCTCCTCTCATCAGTGTTTCACTGAATTAACCCCACAACACCTCCAGAATGCTCAACAGTGAAGTCTGGCGTCCCAGACCCACCCCCCTCCAAGCCAGATTTACAGTCCTACCTAACCCTTTACCATCAACAACCGTAAATCCACACTTGCCTCCCTGGTGACTAAGGCTGTACCTAGCCCCACTGGCACTGTTAATGCATGCTCAGTGCCACCAGTTCCATGTGAAATTTACATGCTCCCAATAGCACCTCTACAGTGCATTTCCACAAGTAATCTGTGCTCTCCTTAACCACAACCACTGACTAGACCTTTCAGCCATTTCTGAAAACTCCTTCACAGCTGCCCTTAGAATCCGGCTCCTGATGCTGAATTGCACGAACAGGAATGTGGCCGATTTGGCTACAAATCCTCTAATACCCATCTCCACCAATGTCACATGTGCCTGCCACCCGCGTTCCCTCACCTCAGCCGCCAAGTCTGCATACTTCAGCTTCTTCTTTTCAAAAGCTTCCTCTACTACATCCTCAAAGGGAACCGTTAACTCTATGAAATAACTTATCAGTTTACTTTCAGAGTAGAGCAACATGTCTGACCTCAGAGTAGTTAACACAATGCACTCTGGGACCTGCAACTTTTTTCCTACCAGCAATTTAAAATCTCGTGCTTCACACCATCTACCAATATTTGTAGCCTGCTCACTTTTTTGAAAACATTACCCTTCGCACACAAAGCTTTTTTATTACTACAGCTACTCCTCCATGCATTAACCTCTAACTGTTTACTGTCCAACAAACATGCTAAAATCCTTAGCACCTGATTATGTCTCCATGTATACCGACCCTGTGACAAACTAACTTTACAAGCTGACAGAATATGCTTCAGCATGCCAACCCCTGTACATAATCCACAACTAGGGTCTTTACCTATCCAATGTCCAAGATTTTGCGGTGTTGGAAGGACGTCATAATTTGATCCCAGCAAAAACTTAATACCACTTGTGCCTCCTCCTCCTGCTCACGAATAAAACTAGTCATCATTTGCCTTCTCTCAGGTGATGTCACCTTTCTAAAGGCTTTCCATGAATCACCTGACCCAAGACATGCTCTTCCACATTGTACTTGGCCAGTCACATTCCTTAGTTCTAATGAGATCCTGGCTACCTGCACGGCCACTTTCGGATTCCACTTCCTTCCTGTTTTTGTGATTGATTATCCGTCTATATAGCAGAAGTACAGAGAACAGCGTGCACAATTTCCATTACCTATGGTTAAGGCCATCTGATCTGCCACTGAAGGACCGTCCACCATAGTGAGCTTCGAAAGGTCTTCAGCAAACAATACACTCTGCAACAAAAATTACAGATTAACATACTATCGTTTGCTGCTAGACAATATACACATAAATGTCCAGACAATCTGAGAATACCTTTCTATATCCACTCTGGGCCTTGCTGCTATGATGGGCCATTGTAGCCAAAGCAACATCCTGCACCAGTTGCTGAAACTTTTCATTTCTTGCCACAAAATCTGTCTCACAGTTTACCTAAAAACATACAAATACATTGTCATTACAAAAGGCTAAATATGCAGAGGTGAAACAATATATATTCTTAATCATATTGAATCATAACATTTATATATATCATATATAATTCAGTTTTTTGATGTGCTGTGTGGTTTTTGAATTTTCATATAGTCAAGCCAAGTGGTTGGATGGGAAAGGGTGCACTGTATAAAAAAATAAATGACTAATATGAATCACAATATTTTTACTACCTAGAACCAGCAGTGGACCATAACAGTTTGTTTGTTATGTGGATAATATTAAAATACAAGTAGAAAAGGTTCTATTCTACATTAGTCTGATACTTTCAGTGCATTAAATTGGCCTCACTTCTTGGCCACATTTAGTGGTGAAAAGTACCAGACTCTATATAAAGTGTCTGGCAATGCAAGACTAATTCTATATTAGGACGGTCAGTAAAGATAGTAAAAAGTGGTCTTGAGTATTAGACAACACATATTTAAGCATTTTCTGGAAAAAACAATGTGAGGCAGCTTTTAGCATCATTAAATTCTTAGGTCATCTGAATCCTACTGTCACTACTCTGAACATTATCAGTGAACAAGCTTCTCTAGAAAGCACATACAAAAACACACTTCATGACTAATTACATCTTAAACTTGATTAATTAATTATTTGTAGGTTTTAACCAATGTGACTTAGTCCATTTGTATTCTGACCTCCACCATCACAGCAGCATTTTCCTTCATCAGCAGACCAACCAGTCCCTCTTTCACCCGGCGGCCCTCCAGTTTACTTGCTTTACTCCAGCCTTCCTTCTGAGCCTGTTCATGCAGCCAGCTCTCTGCCTGTGGAAAAAAAAGCAGGATATTACTCATACCACAAACTATACACATAACACAGCATTAAAAAAAATATTATTTCTCACAATTTCACTACTCTCATATGGTTTTTTTTTTATCACCTGTGTAATGTCATTGTTGAACTTTTCCAATGCTTTCTTGCAGTTAATGAAGGTGTAGCCAGTCGCTTTGCGCAATTTCACAAGGAGTGATTTATCTGCACCGCTGTGTACAAAGTGAACATGCTCCTGAAACGGGACCTGAGGAACCTGAGTGAAAGGGTTAACTTTGTGTTAACAAAACGTTGTGTTTTGAATCAAAGAGGACAAAACGTGACACAAAACTGAGAGGTAGAGGCACAAGGCCCATAGAAACAGCCCCTTAGTATTTTGAAAGTTTACTTTTTTTATTACTATTATTCCAGCAGTGGAAGTAAAAATATGTTTTCAAATTCCAGTTAGTTAAATTCACCATTGTGTAACTGCAATATATTTCCATATTTTCAGTTTATAAAAAACTACAACTTAAATTTCATTTTAAACTATTCCATATTATTACTGACTATGGTAACAAATGTAATTATATTTCCAATTTCCTTAGGCTATTTCAGAAAAATAAATTCTGGTAGTTACTTCCTCTGGTCACTTAAAAAGACCCAGCGATGAGTTATGTGTGCATGTTCGGTATTATTATTATTATTATGTATATTCTAAATGTGTTTGTGCCCCTCAGCAGAGGGATCCCTTGTAGGATGATTCTGTAACTGCTAAGAAAAAGCACATGCGGTCAGCCTCATTAAAATTTAGTCACTTGCATTGAATGTCATAAAAAGTGTTGTGTGCTAAAGGCCGAACATACCTTGACGAGCTGTGTTCGGACAGACCTTAACAAACTGGACACTGCCATCGCCGCAGGAATGTCATTGAATCACAGAGAAGCACGCCGAGTATAGACAGCCGAAAGGACACTGTGATGCGTGTAACCCATAGATATAAATTGCATTGCACCACCTACAGTACGGGAGGGCATTTACTGCCCCCAGCAGTGAAGCTGCGCATGCGCCGTCTTCTGGGTGCGTTTAGAAACACATTCATTCACTTGTTAGTCGTTCCATTTGGAATATACAGTATGTGCCCCGATAGTATTTTGTCTACGCAATTCTAAGTTTGTCTTTAGAAGAAGACAAACCATAGAGAATAATAATTTTAGTATATGCTGAAATTAATGTTGAACAACAACGCTTTAGAATATGAATATTAGAAGTAGAATATGAATTTCACAGCTTGCTGTTATGCCAAAGGGTAATTGTGTAATGTTGTAGAAAATAATTTTATTACTTTTTGTTTGTTGACAAATATCCTTAAATGATGATTAGTTAAATTAACATACTCATGGTGTGAAATCCTGTACCCTATATGCATGTATATGAATGACTAACCAGTATTTACATTATTAATTACTTACACATGTAGTTAAACATTTTTACTTGATTCTGCACTACTAACTCATATGATAATTACTCTTAAAAACATATTATAAGCTAACTTCACTATATGGCATGATAACTTGATATTTACACACAGTTTTAATTCTTAACGTCTAACCTTGAACAGATGTGCACTCCAGGATTGTAACACACTGACATCATAGTGTTGGGCATGGAGGCGCTGATCTGTAGCTTCTTCTTGTGGCCTTGAAGTGTATCTCTAACTCCCTAAATTTTAGTCTCTAGGAAAAAAAAGTGCTGAGAAGAGAGGCCCATTATAAGCCTGACCAGATAATGAATGTCTTCAGGGTCACAACAGGCACCTGAATATTGCACGTGAAGAGCTGAGTACTAACACGTGAAATTATGCATATTAATATACGCTAATCAGCCAGAAACGCCTTACTACCAGGCTATACGTCATCATGGGTATAACTTTCGGAGTCAGAGGATGGGAGGTCAGAATTTTCACTTGGGAGGGGTATTAGACTGTTCTCAATGTGTGAATTCTCCTGGATCCAGTATTTGGGTAAATAAATACTTTGATTTGCTTTGAACTTCACTCGACTGGTGTCTGCGACTCTCTCGTAACGGACATGCCTCCCCCGAAGAGGGAGAGTGTATTTTGGACCTTTTTGTTATTTTCTCATTAGTTGGTAAATTTTAAATACTTTGAGAATGGTCCAAAGAAACATTTTTATCTTCAGTAATTAGCAGTAAAAGTGATAAACAGACAGGAAGTAATGCAAAGTCGTTATTTATGGGTCTACCTGAACTCATAAACGTGAACCTGTCCGCCTTATTATATTCTCTTTATACCCAGATTCAATTATGTAGTTTCTTTATCATTAAACTTGAATTGATCTACCTAGCTTTCTTACTGTGTTTGCCATTAATAAAAACAAAGTTATCTACAGTTATGGGAAGTTCTGTATTGTAATACAGGTATTCCATTTTATTCTTGGTGGGAACAGCACCAGGTGGCGTTTTTCAACAGTTTGCTGAACTGCAGTAATCCTGTTAAAGCACATGTTTAACACTTGCACATTTGCCTTATAGAATATTTACATTAACTACAGCAAATAATTAACCACATGAACTTATGCGAGGGCATGAGAAGCAAAGATTATTATAAATTAGGAAACATTAAATGAAAGTCTCTTGTAACAGAATGCTCTCTAGTCTGAGTTAGGCCCATCAGGTCTACAAGAGCTGTTGAAGTAGTTCTAAACTCTTGGTGCCCAGATCAAAAGGTCACAAATGGGCGGAGCCTTTAAGGCGTGCAACGGCAATAAAAAGTGGTGTAAAGACTGGACAGGTTTTAGTGGGGATTTTTTGCCACTTTCTTTATACGAAGAGGATGGGGATCATTGTGCTTCTTTCAGTCATCACCCTGTTGTCTCAGGGATACAGCAGTAAGTTTATGAATATTTCATCCTACCAGATTAATTATTAATGTCAGTATTGGCGTGGAATACTTTTTTATTAATTACATATTAATATACATATTAATGTAAATACATATTAATGGTAACAACAGCAATTACTTTGAGCTGTATGTTTACATTCAAGTGAGACATTTAATAGTGCACACATTTCTAGTAATGGCAGAATAATATAGAATATTAAAATTACAGACTACGTGTTCTTTTCTTGGAGGATTTTATTTTTTTTACTCTATGTTCTATTAGTGTATTCACACTATTATCAGTTTAGAAAATTCCTCTCTTTAGCACTGCAACTCCTGAAAAGACAGCCTGCATCAGATTCACTTTGCAATAGTCACTGTTAACTGTTAATGAAGGCTCTTCTATCCAAATATGCTGCATAATAGAGAACAATTTTCTATTCAGCGATGTTTGTGCAGTTACTTACTGTACATAACACTGCACTAGGAAGAAGGAAGCAGTTTGAGATACAGCCGTATTTGGAGTGCATTACATCAGAACATTTGTAAGCATTCTCACTAAATATTCAGCACAATTTAGCTCTAAAAAATACACTAAGATGTATTATTTATTTTATTTTATGCATAGTTAAATGCATTCAGCCTCAACCAAACAATTAAGAGTGATCTGATAATAAATGTTTATAAAATGTGTTCTCTGAAGTCTAATACATGGTTTGTCTCTGTGTCTGCACTAAAAACTCTCTTTGTATTTATTCCACTTGGATAGAAAAACTCAGAAGCCACTTGTGGATTCTCTAATGATTCTGGATAATAAAAAGATGGCTGTATTTTTTTAAATTAGCAGCATTGTTTCCTATTACTAGTGCTATTGGAATAATTCAGGTTTACAACAGCTTTTAACAGCTTAGTAATTTAAATAGGTAGAACGTTTAAAAAATAAGTGAAATTCATATTTAAGGTGAAAATCTGCTTTTTCCAACACATTTTCCAATCCTGATTTTTCTTTCCTTACATACAGATATGACATGCCTACCCTTAGCAGTAACTTTATTAGATTTTTACTAAATATAATTGCTGATGAATATAAAAATAACAGATAAATAACAGAAGGACAGGGGCATAAGAGAGCACATACATTGCAGTGAGAAATCCGGTCTTGTTTCTCATTTTGTTTTATGTTCCTGATCCTGTCTTTCTTTGCCTTATGTTCCCTTTGTTTGTTTACACTGACATGTGTTTGTCCTGCCCTCCTGTTGATACACTAATGTTGGTACAGATGATACAGTGGGGGAGCAGTGTCTTTGGCATTGCCAGCAGAACCTTCCTCACATTTGAGCCTGAAGTTATGTCCACAGGGTCATCCTTAAACCAACCCATTTTGATTTACAATGTTTAGCCCTTCACTCCTCCAGATGATCATAACTGGGAGGGCTGGACTTATCAAGATGACCAGCTCCGAAATGTTGCCCTAGAGATGAAAAAACTGAGCAAAATCGTTCCTCACTGTATTTTATGTGATTAAATTGCATCAAAGGTTCACAAAATGTTCCAACATCTAGTGTACAGCATTGTCGACAGTAGATACTGTTGCTGCAGCAAAGGGGCTGAAACACTGTTTAAATCCTTGATGTCAGTATAAACGTGTATATACAGTCAAGATATATCTACAGACCTTTGGTCATAAAGTGCATGAAACCATCCATTTATATGCCATTTATATTACTAAACAATGTAGTGTCACTACAGTGATATTAATGCTGTTAGCTGGTTTAACACTTTTAGCACATTTTATTGGTGTATATCCATAGGTTTTAGTGGCATTGCATCAGTCACATAACTGAAATTCTTAATCATTAATTCATGTGGAAAAACGTACACAGTTCTCAAGGTCCTCTATGAAGATACTCAGTGAGAGTGCTAAAAAGAAAACTTGAATAAACTTACCTTGATGGGTTTATCACAGAATTTGATATCAGTTATCAGCTTTGCTCTGATGCCAGCCTTATATATGGTGAGCGTATTAAGGTCATATGTATCCACCTGTTGGCCTGCCTGAATATTCTCACAAAGTAGTGATATCACTATTTATATATCCAGCTAAAACGATCCAGCATAAAAGTCTGGCAGATTTCAGATAACATTTGTCAGTATCTCTGATTCCCAGATTTGTATTAGGTTCACACAATTTAGGTGTAGAATGTCTGGCAAGAGTTGTGTGTTACTGAGGACACAAGTGCTGCACTTTGTTCACATTTGTTGCTGTCCACATCTCACTGTCACCAGTTTCTGCCATAATATTTAAAACTCCACTTCACGCTAGAAAGCTCTTCCGCACTTGGCTCTTATTCAGTAGTCTGAGTTTCTCAAACTGTTTTTAGTCTCACAGATACTCGTATGAAGTGAACTGTCAATTAAACTATAAAATTACAGGGAATTGCTTGTTGCTAGTTGCAATACTCCCACTGTCATTTAATAAAGCATTAACAATAACAATAAGAGCAATGTATACTTAGACTTCACACCCATGTGGAGCACATGATCATGATGTACATGATCTATGTTTTCTCATTTTTACCTTCATCTGTGACTCTCCTACCGCGACCCTGAAATGGAGAAGCGGAGAAGAAAATGATGATGATGATGATGTGACTCTCCTATTGTGTGTATGTGTGTGTGTTTGTGTGTTGTTTAGATCCTGTAGAGTTCAGCAGTAGGGTGTCAGACTCAGAGATCCAGTCTGTTTCTGAAGCTTTGTATGTTCTGGACTCAAACAAAGCTTCAGGTTCTGAAATAATCATTGACCCTCAAACCCTCATACCTAACTCAGAGACCAGCGCTAAAAATGACCTTTCCCCACTTCCGTAAGACACACACACACACACACAGAGGAAATAGTGTTCTTTAATATACATGCTTGTAATACATTATTTGTAATAGAAAATTAATGATTCAGTTTAGATTGTCTGAATAGAGCATTAAAACTATTGGAAACCCTAAATAGCATATATAATTGATGTGCATAATATTCAATTTAATATTTGGTCTCTCTCTCTCTCTCATCCACTAGTTTGTTCAAACATGTGAATGAGGCCTCTCTGTTCACTAAGCCAACATATACAGCTTTCATTGCATTGCTGGATAACTATGATAGGAAGACAGGGGTCTCGGAGGATGTGAGCTCAGTGGAGATCCTGGAGCAAGAGAACTTCCTCAAAGAAACCATGAAGAACACAGAGCTAGGCAGAAAGCTTTATGCTTTCCTCTACACTAAAGGTCTTTACCCTGTGTGATATTCACCTCTTAAACAGTCCATGTCTTGGAAAATTAAACATAGATTAAATATTAATTTTAATGCAGTGCTTATCCACTTTTTTATCTACAGCAGCTGCATCAATTTAAACTGTTATAAGGATTGTTTCAGCCCAAATTTCTTTTTTGAATAAGGCATTGTACAAAGCAGGATAATTTCAATATTTTAGTCTTAATTACATGGCCTGTGTACAACAGGTTAAAAGGTTGTAATGTCAAAATTAATTATGTACCATACATCTATGCAAGGGTGGCACAGTGGTGCAGCAGGTAGTGTCGCAGTCACACAGCTCCAGGGACATGGAGTTTGTGGGTTCGAGTCCCGCTCCGGGTGACTGTCTGTGAGGAGTTTGGTGTGTTCTCCCTGTGCCCACATGGGTTTCCCGGGTGCTCCGGTTTCTTCCCAGGGTCCAAAAACACACATTGGTAGGTGGATTGGCGACTCAAAAGTGTCAATAGGTGTGAGTGACTGTGTGTGAAGTCTATGAAGCCTATGAAGGACTGGTGCCCCCTCCAGGGTGTATTCCTGCCTTGTGCCCAATGATTCCAGGTAGGCTCTGGACCCACCACAACCCTGAACTGGAAAAGCAGTTAAAGATAATGAATGAATGAATGAATGAACATCTATGCAAGACTAGCGAAGTTAAAAAAACTGGGACTTTTAAACTCTAAGGGATCATTTTTGGATTTGCATGTACACTATATTGCCAAACATATTCATTCACCCATTCAAATAATTTAATTCAGGTGTTCCAGTCACTTCCAAGGCCACAGGTGCATAAAACCAAGCACTTAGGCATACAGACTGCATCAAATTTCCTCAGTACTAAATATTCCACACTCAACTGACAGTGGTATTATAACAAACTGGATACAACTGGGAACAACAGCAACTCCGCTACATAATTGTAGGATCAGCAGATGATGAGATGCATAGTGCACAGAGATCACAAACGTTCTGCAGAGTCAATCACTACAGACCTCCAAACTTTATGTGGCCCTCAGATTAGCTCAAGAACAATGTGTAGAGAACATCACAGAATGGGTTTCCATGTCTAAGCATCTGCAACCAAGCCTTACATCACCAAGCGCAATGAAAAGCATCAGATGCTGTGGTGTAAAGCATACCACCACTGGACTTTAGAGCAATGGAGACGTGTTCTCTGGAGTGACAAATCATGCTTCTCTATCTGAAAATCCGATGGGCGAATCTGGGTTTGGTGGTTGCCAAGAGAACTGTATTTGTCCGACAAGATTTTGCCAAGTGGAAATTTGGTGGAGGGGGATTATGGAACCCTCAATGCTTCAGCATGGATCTTCAACAATTGCATGCTCCCAACTTTGTGGGAAACGTTTGGGGATGACCTCTTCCTGTTTTAATATGACTACAAAAGGCACAAAGCAAGGACGATAAAGACTTGGATGAACACGTTTTGTGTGGAAGAACTTGATTAGCCTGCACAGAATCCTGTTAGAACCCGATAAAACACTTTTGGGATGATTCACAGCAGAGACTACAAGCTAGGCCTTCCCATCCAACATCAGGGTCTGACCTCACAAATGCACTTCTGAAAGAATGGTTAAACATTGTGGAAAGCCTTCATAGAGCAGTTGAAGTTATAGCTTCAAAGAGTGGGCTGACCTCATATTAAACTCCATTGATTAAAAATGTCACTCAAGTTTATATGCATGTGAAGGCAGACAAGCAAATACTTTTGGCAATGTAGTGTACATGCACACATGTATGATGCTTATTATGCTACATAATTAGAAGTGATATAAATGTGACCAATTAAAGACTTCATACTCTTACAAGAGTCCATCTTTATAGATTGTTTATCTGCATTGTTGTGTGTTGTATTGTACTGGGTTGGACAGGATTTTATAGCACCTGGGAGGAATTTCTGGAGGATTTGAAGATGATGTGGTTCGGCCTCTACTCCCGTAGCAGCGGAAATATGGATTCCAGTGGCTTTGAGCATATCTTTTCAGGTTAGTGTGTGTCTATGCTTAAGCTTATTTTTTGTCATTTCTGTGTCACTCTTTATAGTGTTATTAGTAGTATCTCTATGTTAATACATTTGCTTTACATCCAGGAGAGATTAAGAAAGGTAAAGTGTCAGGGTTCCATAACTGGATCAGGTTTTATCTGCTGGAGAAGCAGGGCTTGCTGAATTATTACAGCCACAGCTTTGATGGACCTGTGAGTTTTCAGTTTTATTCACTTAACAGCTTAAAATGACTCAATTTATTTACATATAATAGGCGACCATGTTGGCAAAAATATTATACAATGGGTACGGAACGTATTCAGACCCCTTTAAAGTTTCGTTGCAGCCATTTGCTTAAAAAAAAAAAAAAAGTTATTTCTCACTAAGTGTACACTCACTACCCCATCTTGACAAGGGGGAGGGGGAAAAAAAGATTCTTTTCCAAATTTATTAAAAAAGAAAAACTGAAATTTGACATGATCATAAGTATTCAGACCCTTTGCTCAGTATTGAGTAGAAGCACCCTTTTGAGCTAGTACAGCCATGAGTCTTCTTGGGAATGACGCAACAAGTTTTTCACACCTTTGGCAGAGTTTCGGGATCCTCTGCCATTCTTCCTTGCAGATCCTCTCCAGTTCTGTCAGGTTGGATGGTGAATGTTGGTGGACAGCCATTTTCAAGTCTCTCCAGAGATGCTCAATTGGGTTTAGGTCAGGGCTCTGGCTGGGCCAGTCAACAGTCACAGTTGTTCCGAAGCCACTCCTTTGTTATTTTAGCTGTGTGCTTAGGGTCATTGTCTTGTTGGAAGGTGAACCTTCGGTCCAGAGGACTCTGGAAGAGTTTTTTTTCCCAGAATATCTCTGTACTTGGCCACATTCATCGTTCCTTCAGTTGCAACCAGTTGTCCTGTCCCTGCAGCTGAAAGACACCCCATAGCTTGACGCTGCCACCACGTTTCACTGTTGGTACTGTATTGGGCAGGTGATGAGCAGTGCCTTGTTTTCTCCACACGTAAGGCTTAGAATTAAAGAAGTTCAATCTTCATCTCATCTGACCAGAGAATCTTATTTCTCATAGTCTGGGAGTCCTTCATGTGTTTTTTTTGGCAAACTCTATGTGGGCTTTCATATGTCTTGCCACTCTGCCATAAAGCCCAGACTGGTGGAGGGCTGCAGTGATAGTTGACTGTGTGGAACTTTCTCCCATCTCCCTACTGCATCTCTGGAGCTCAGCCACAGTGATCTTTGGGTTCTGTTTTACCTCTCTCACCAAGACTCTTCTCCCACGATTGTCCAGTTTGGTCTAGGAAGAGCTCTGGTCGCCCAAACTTCCCCCATTTTAGGATTATGGAGGTCACTGTGCCCTTAAGAACCTTGAGTGCTGCAGAAATTCTTTTGTAACTTTGGCCAGATCCGTGCCTTGCCACAATTCTGTCTCTGAACTCCTTAGGCAGGTCCTTTGACCTCATGATCCTCATTTGCTCTGACATGCGCTGTGAGGTCTTATATAGACAGGTGTGTGCCTTTCCTAATCAAGTCCAATCGGTTTAATTAAACACAGCTGGACTCCAATGAAGGAGTAGAACCATCTCAAGGAGGATCAGAAGAAATAGACAGCATGTGGGTTAAATATGAGTGTCAGCGCAAAGGGTCTGAATACTTATGATCATGTGAAATTTCAGTTTTTCTTTTTTAATAAATTGGCAAAAAAAATTTTTTTTTCTGTCAAGATTGGGTAGTGAGTGTACATTAATGAGAATTAAAATGACCTTTTTTGATTTTAGCAAATGGCTGCAATGAAACAAAAAGCGAAAAATTGAAAGGGGTCTGAATACTTTCCGTACCCGCTGTATGTAATATAATGTAAACATAAACCCAAATAAAATGATCCCAACTGTGTTATAATCTCTCTCAGTGGTTGTCTTATCCTGATGTGCTGGGAATGCAATTTATGTGGGATGGTTACTATAAACCAGTGGGATCCTCCATCATTGGCTGCAGTCCTGAATTTGACCTGGCCATCTACACACTGTGTTATATCACTCGCCCTGGAAAACTGTGAGTCAGCATTATGATTCCCTTCAATACCTCCTTCACACATCTATGTTCTACAGCCATGTGTTCATGTGTAGAATATACAGGACCAGTCAACCATTTGGACACTGTCCTTGTCTTTGGTGGAATAGAACTATTCACTTTATTAAACTGTGTACCAGCCCTTACCTCTGCACAACCCAAGTTATGGTCTCAAACAGATTAAGGTGTTCTACAAATTAACTCTTGACGAGGCCACAGCTGTTCACTGAAAACCATTCCAGGTGACAAAGTCATGAAGCTGACTGAGAGAAAGCCAAGAGTGTGCAAAGCTGTCGTCAAAGTGAAAGGTGGCTACTTTGAAGAATCTAAAGTATAAAACATATTCTGATTTGTTTAAAACTTTTTGGTTTACTAAATAATTCCATGTGTTCATTCATAGTTTGAATGTGTTCCATATTTATTAACAATGTAGAGTATAAAAAACAAAGAAAAACATTGATTGATTGAGATGATGTCCAAACGATTGACTGGTACTGTACATTCACAATATGTGGAAAATGGCCCAAAACAAAAGAAATCCACCTTGAATTGGTGTGTCCAAACATTTGACTGTTACCGTATGTTGAATAATGTTCTTTACTTTCAGGTGTCACCTGAGTTTAGGAGGAAAGAAGATGGACATCCAGACCTACACATGGGATAAGACCACTTATGGCGATGGAAAGAAATATATTGCATCTGCCTATCCTGTCGTACCATGAAAACATATCAATTCTCAGATCAATTCCAACACTTCATTCTTTGACCACCAATAATGACAATTATAAATTGTCACTGTGGTGGTACTCTCATATTCAGTACCTTTAGTTAGGGAACATAATTGTACCAGATTCTATGATAATTGTAGATTTTAAGTTATGTTGATTCCATACTCCCTGTTTCATCTCCAGGATGGAGATCTTTTACAAAGTTATATAATGAAATATTACAAACATTTACCTCTCACATACATTTAGGGAAGAAATTTCGACTTTAAAACTACTGCTGTACCTTTTTTCTGTCTGAATCAAATATATGAGTGAAGAACAGTTTTACTGTTTATTTTGGATTGTTTAAATTGTTCTCAAATACATTACTAACACCTTCACATTTTATCATGGTTGACTTTAAACAAAACTGCATAACAGTTAAGCTTTTTTTCAAACTGTGCATTATAAGCCAACCCTAACTTAAGGAACACAACCAGACTTTTTGTTTAGTTTTATTAAATATAAAGCCCAGACTAGAGCAGGAAAAATTTCCCACTGTGTGGTCCCAATGTTATAATTGTGTGGGAAACAGTGCAGTTAATGCAGGTCAGAAAGAGATCAGCGGTCACAGCTTGGTGTCAGCTGCACAACGGAAGCCCAGGTTAGAGGACGAGCTGTCAGGAGTGTTCTGACTACGAGCAGCACAGCGGTATCTGTAACAATATGACTATAAAGAAAGAAAATGAGTGTAGAAATAATAATATGGATGCATTCTACAGTTCTAAAATAGGCATAAAGTAATAGAGAATTACCTTGTGACACATATAAGAGCCTCCTTTCTTCACTCTGTCTGTCCCCGTTTCTGGTCCTTTCTGTAGACATAGAAAAAGTTGGGGGATATGTATTCATTTTGTGGGTATATTTTACTGTAGTTTGATGCTTGTAAGGCTACATAAAACATAAGCTTGTCCCAGTTACTTACAGGAACCTTCATAAACATTTATAAAAGGCTTAACAATAGGTCAGGTCTGCCATAAAGGTTGCTTTGGTGACATAAAATGAACATATAACTAAGCTACAATTCTGTATATTTCCCCCAAACCATGTTATACCCACCAATGATGAAAATAAGTGAGCTCACCTGGCTTCAACGTTATATCAGTTAACATCGAATATGGCATGACAAAAGAAGCCTAATAAAATAAGCCTTCATAAATGCGTGCATAGGTTACTGTCGGTGGTCATGAAGAGCTCATGTAGAATCTGTTTAGCCGTAAGAAAACTGCAATATGATAAGTGTTTTTTTTTGGTAGATATTAACTGTAAACTGGTGTACACTCGTTTGTGCAGCATAAAACCTGCTGTGTTCACATATGTGTTTGTGCCACTTACTGGATTGCGTGCATGATCTCTAGTATGATGAACATTCCACCAGTCTGCCGTCCACTCCCATGCATTCCCCACCATGTCATACAGCCCAAACCCATTAGCAGGAAATGACATCACCTGTCCAATATACCTGATTAGTACTAATACAAGGGCAAGGAACATGGCGAGGTCTTTACACACTCTCTTACCGGTGAAGTATTCAAGTATCCATCCTCTGCTGTGTTGTGATTGGGGAAATCTCCCTGCCACAGGTTTGCATAGTGTTCTCCTTTGGGCATCAGTTTATTACCCCATGGATACAACCTGGAAAAAAAATAGATATAGAAAAAGAGCGGCAGAGAGAGATAGAGAGTTTCATTCATTCATTGTCTGTTACAGCTTATCCAATTCAGGCTTGTGGTGGGTCCAGAGCCTACCAGGAACACACCCTGGATGGGGCGCCAGTCCTTCACAAGGCGACATACACACTCACACATTTACTCACACCTATGGACACTTGAGTCACCAATCCACCTAAGAACGTGTATTTTTTGGACCGTGGAGGGATACCCACGCGGACACAGGGAGAATACACCAAACTCCTCACGTACAGTCACCCGGAGTGAGACTCAAACCCACAACCTTCAGGAGCTGGAGCTGTGTGACTGCAACTACCTGCTGTGCCACTGTGCCGCGCAAGAGAGTTTCCGAAGAAAAATAAAATGTAAAATGGTCTTTTCAGTTCTACCTGTCCTGTAGTCCTCCCCGGCAAGAGAACTCCCACTCTGCCTCGGTGGGTAATCTTCGTTGAGCCCACTGACAGTAAGCCTGAGCATCAGCCCACGACACATGTAGCACAGGGTGATCCATCCTGCACACGTTACAGTATTACATTTAGACCAACTTGCATTGAGTTCTTTTTTAATTTAATATATATATATATATATATATATATATATTTGCGCTGCTATCACACGATTCTACCAAGCTGGGAGAGTGAAGACTGCTTCCGTCAATTTATATGAAGCCATCTTTTTCAAACTACCACTAATGCAATGTCAAATCACCACAATAATAAAGCAGCACATCACCATTCTCGTCCTGCCTAAACAGCCCTTATCAGAATGACCAATTTCAGCCCCTTTTCCTTTAAATGCATATAAGCCACAGCTGACTTCACAGCAAGATCACAGGACTCACAAGCAAGGTGCAAAAAATGTGGCCATGCTTGTCATGTTTGTTTTGGTCCATTTAATTTCTTCTTTATGCTCTCACTTAAATGCGAGATTTGAAATTTGGAATACTTAGAGGAGGAATCAGGACAACTTAAGTTCTCTGCATTTGAGAGTAGAAGCACAGCAGATTCAGAACTAATATAGGCAACCCCCACCCCCTTTGTTTTTACTGCAAATTACTGCAGGAATAGCTGCAAACAAGGATAACATACAGAATCATTAAATAATAAAAATCAACCCAGCCATACCTGTCTGATATGTTCGAATCTGGACCTTCTGGGTGTTTCCAGTCTGCCCCTTTAACTGGTGACCACCAGGGAGCAGCAGCAACCTACTAATCACAATCACACACATCAAAGTTGTGTCAGTACAAAAGTGGTTCTCATCAGCACAAGGCACTGGTACTCCTGCACCACAAGAATATTGCACTTTCACCAGCAAAAAAACTATCTCACATATGTCATGTACTGATCAAATCCACGTAAACGTCCATATTTATTCCAACAGGGAACTCCACCTCTGTATACACAGTTAGATGCAGGGATATCTTTTCCAATCCCAAGATTCATAGTATGAGTATGCACAGATAAATATCCCAAACCAACAATACTTACATCACAAATGTATTTAATGTGCATTATTTCAAACTGAATTATTGGAGAGGTTTCTGCATATAAGAACATTTAGAAACACGCATGATAGCTGGTAATATTGTGAATGCATACTAATTGCGTAAAAGCAAATATTCCATCTTTTCTATATCTGATGTCTGGAAACTGCTAGTTTTTTGCTCTACACACCTGCAGTGAACTGAAAGATAATGAAATTTTTTTATTTTTGATGTGAAAAGTAAACTCTAAAACATAAATGTCCTATGATCGTATGATGGACATGAGTGTGAGACTCACTGCATGAGAAAGAGTATTCTTGATGTCTTCACTCAACAGTCCCTCGAACACAAAGGAGTCTCCAAAACGCTCCGCCTGAACACAACAAGCCATTAGACCACTACCACACTCTTTAATATTTGTACCCATGTCAGTGTGTGCATCTGTCACCTCTGTAGCATGGCCTGTTTGGTTAACAAAGTGCTGAAACTGCTTGTTTGTGACTTCATGCTCTTCGATGTAAAAAGGGTCAAGCCACACTTTCCTCTGAGGACTCTCCCCATCCTGCGGTATCCCTGGATCATCTGTACCCATCAGGAACCAGCCACCCTGCATCAGCACCATCTAAACCGAGACAGAGAGAGTGAGAAAGAGGGAGAGAGAGAGAGAGAGAGGAATATGGATTTCTGAATGTGTGAGAACAATGGTGAAATGATTCCTTTTTAAAATATTTTCAATGTAAAATTCTGTCAAATGTATCAACATTGGCCAACAGTAATCTGCAAATAGTCACTTAAAGTGGTTTGATATGAAATGGTTAATTGTAGAGATATTGTCAACTTTGTTAACAGTGGCAGCACAGAAACCAAACAAATTAAGATTTTAATGCCTGTAGCTATTTATCATTTTATTCCCTAACATGGTTACAGACAGGCTGGCTGAAGACATTACTTAATAACATTTATTTTGTATTTTTAAAATACAAATCAGAAAATATATGTCCAGAAATGTGTAGACACTCACTCATTCAAAGTTTCTTTAAAAAAAATAAAATAAATAATAATAATAATTAAAAAGGTTTGCTCCTTCTTTACTTCAGTAACAAACTCTAATATCATAGGATGCCTTTATATTGAACAGTGGAACATTGCTATGAGGATTTGGTGGCACTCCATGAAACACCATTAAAGTCAGCTGCAAGTGTTGGATGTTTAGTTCTTTAATGCACACCGTTCCACGGCCTAGTTCCGATTGGCCTCTAGCCAACGCTCAGCACTTGGCATCGTGAGAATGGTCCATGGCTGTTTCTGTTTTTAAGGCTGATCACCATCAATTCAAGCTCCTCTAAAGTCATTCTGTACCACTGCACTACAAGACTCCCCCTGAACAGATTTCAATAACTCCGTTGTCCGTTTTGCATGGAACCACATTGTAGATCACACCTGCATTTGGCTCTTATGAAAGGGTTCGTGTAAAGCCCATGGTTACCTTACTAAGCGTGTGGTATTCTCGAATTCCAGAGGGCGGTTCATTGGACGTTTCAGAGTATTTCTCTGCGGGGTTTTCACAAACGACTGGTTTGTCTTCTATATTGTTTCTGTTCAGAGCGCAGCCGCAGTCCGGGGATGATCCGCTCACGGCAAACCGAAAACAGACAAAGAAAACACTCACGAACTCTACACACTTCCACAGAATCAACCCCATCTTCACCAACATCCGTCCGCTACAAGCGTGAAGCCATCTTTGACAAACGAGTCACGTGAACAGTCATTTGACCTTTCTTTTCCTTTTTTTTATCATACAAGCACAAGTGGACTGGAAGTGGTTGCAGATTCTGTGCATTTTGTGCAGGTTCTTATTCACATAAGCAATGCCTATGAAACGCTGAGCAATTATGTAACGTATAAGTTACAGTTGAATGCCAAGCACCTCGTTGCCAAGAGATGAAGCCAAAACACTGCAGGACAGTGTTGTCTTGTTTTCTTAGTGCACATTCAATAAATATAACAAAAATACAATTCGCATATACACAGTTATGTTTCTTAGTCGGTTTGGATGTGTTTTTGCTTTGGCCACTTTTGCTGTATTTCTTGGCATCAGCATAAATAACTTTTTTTCTCAGAAGAGAAGTGAATTGTATGTGATTGTGGGTTTTGTAGTTCAAGATTAAAGTGGGTGTTGTTACTGACAGCACGCATCTGCGCTCGAAAAACTCAGTTTCCCAGAATTCAGTCTGAGTTTACGGACTGCGAGACGCCTCGGAGAGCCGAAAAGAAACGAAGGCAAGCGGTGGATGGATGAACCGAGCTGTGATAGCTGCTCTCTCCGGAGTCGCGGGATTATGGTTCTTCAACGGGAAGAAACTTTTTCTCAGCCCCGTTGAGAGAGTCTCGCCTTATCGAGTGGACTTCAACTCTGTGAGGTAAATAATACACTGCGCTCTGGAGAGCGGTCTTTGTGATGGAGCATCACTTTTAATTCGCGTAAATATATATCTTCTTTCTTATTCAGCATCGCGCTCAGCACAGCGAAGAGATTCGGAGAAAAAAAGTTATTTCTGTGTCATCTTTCTGAATGGTTTCAATTTGGCCTTAGTTTAGCAGATATCTACTTTTTTAATGTGAAAAGTTTGCTTTGTAAAAACAAAATATATCAAAGTATATCAAAATGACATTTCAATATTTAAATTAAAGTGACGTTATCTACTTAAATATGTATATATTTGCATATTTTTATGACATTTTAAAAAACCTTTGGGTGATAGACTCGTTGTAGCATGTCTTAAATACAAAATCGAAATCTCCTTATTTTATTATTAATGTTAATTATTCAAATGGGCCCTGTTATCATTTTAGACATGTAATTTTATACTGCTAAATGCCTCTATAACATCATTCAAAACGGGGTTAGAATTGTTTAGAAACTGAGATTTTTATTCTGAATGAAGGGAAGGACTTTTTTTACACTCCAGAATAGAATGTTATTTTAAATGTAATGGGATACTACACTTTTAACTGTGTTTTATTGCCTGTAACTTGTAAGCATCTTGGGGTTCTTACAAAGTGCTTTAATGACATATTATTATTATTATTATTATTATTAGTGTGTATTATTACTGTGTTCCTATGACAGTCTCAAACAGGCCAATTCATAGAGCGAGGATTTCATACATCATAAAACCTAAAGAACCAATCCTGCTAGATTGCGAGGCAGGGCCTTGGAGCTGCAGGTGCATGGCTGAGAGTTAAATCTATGACATGAAGGGACTTTCAATTATTATTTTTTGAAATATGCCTATAGTTGGATGCAATGTGTGTGGCTTGATTAAACCTGCTGCAATAAATACATTTATGTTATTTTATTTTTAGGTTTTAATGTTAGTGTACTACTTTGTTTGCTAAAATTATTTTAAACCTTTAAACAAAAAAAAAAGCCTAATGTCTGTGTATCAGTTGTGCTGTTAAAAAAATCTGACCTTATTACATTTCAAATAAGATTTGTGAATTAATTATATGTTTTAAACAAGAACAAACATCCAAGTAGGTAAAAATTCCTGAGTCATGATTGTTAACTCTAAAATGTAATATTTCAAAGTTCCCTGCTGAATTTCTATCACATTTATATATTAGTGCTCTATGATGAAGCTTCATGTGAGAAGCTTTTTAGGTTCCACTAGCTATACCAGAAAAACCCTTTACACTGGCCTATGCAAATTTCTCTGCTGCCTAGTGTAAAGAACGCTCAGAGGAAGTCGAACTGTGGAGGTTTTCATCATGTGTGGCTCCTTGTTTGTTATGCAAAGTTGGTAGATATACCCGGGGAATCTGGAGTTTATGGCGGGTGATAACAGATAGTGAGGTGATGTGAAAAGAATAGGATGTGTTCTCTGGGTGTGTTCTGAGTGAAAGCACTCTGCAATACCCACCAAATATTTTAAAACATTTGTTTTAATTGACATTTGAGCTATTTTCAGAGTAACTAACAATATTAATAATGTTACAGATGTAGATAAATGTAATGTTGCTATACAATATCAGTCACTAACTAAACTAACTTTAATAGAATTAGTAACAAACCTTCCTTAAATATTACATCCTAACTTATATTGAAGCGTTAACAATAGACTTAAATTCTGTAACCTTATTTTTTGAAATACAATGAAATCAAAACTTTAAGCCAGTTCAGTTACTTACTTTTTAAATTAAAGGACTGAATCCTGTTTTTAGGATGTACTTATATTCTGTCTGTCCCACAGGTTAACTAAAATGGTGTCCTCTTTGGAGTATTTCAAGCCTGCCCCAATTCAGTAACTATTTTAACCAAAGTGTCAGGGTTAGCTTTAGTGATACAGGATGTATGAAAATACCTGTGAAGTTGTGGGTAGTATAAGTCATGACAGATTGTGTCCAGCAAGTTTAGATGGTGCTCCTGAAAAACCCTGGTGTTTTTCTTATGAAAAGTGATTCTTACTTGACCTGTCACTCTGTTTCTATCAGCAGCACCAATTATTTGTTCAAATACCAGTTGGTTTACAATAAATGCACAAGATTTCCTCCACTGGATCCAAACTGAAAATTTATTTTACAACTCTCAGTGTCTCACAGGGAAATCACACTCTATTTTGTAAATAATGTAAAACAAACCATGTTCCTGATGTATGTGCATCTTAATTCTTCTAATTTCCAAACAGTTGTAATGAGTAGATAACTTTACATCAAACCAGTTTACATTTACATCACAGAAAAATACACAGTGTCGGACAAACAAGTAACAGTGTAAAACCCTTAAGCAATTAGAATTTATTGAAGCCAGTCTAATTGCAATGTATTTTAGTGGAAGAAAGTCTTGAGATTTAGAACATCGCTATCAGACTTGTTTGGAATGTCTTGTTTCAATGTCTTTTTCTGTAGAGGGTATAGTAGCTGGAATTCTTGAGATTGCAAGAGAGCCAATAAAAGGAGAAGGTAAATCAAGCCACCGAAAAAAGGAAAAAAACCAAATATGTATTATTTTCAGCACTACAGCATTCTGCTTGTAAACACATGTTGAGAAGTTGGATAGTTTTTGGAAGCTGTGCAGACTAATAGCTTGATCATTAATTTCTCTGCCAAACCATCTATTTTTCCACTTTTATTTGTGTGAAAATTACATCCAAAAACTGAAAAATAAGTGGAGATATTGCTGTGAGCTTGCACGTCTAAATAATAGCTTGAAAAATCTGTTTACTTATTTCTGAACGAGATCTGGTGCTGTATGGATGGATAAACATTAATTAAAGATAACAATCTTTTTATTACTTTAACAACTAGGAAGAACATTTGTTACAATGTGAGATCTACTTAAGAGACCGTCTTGTCCATTTACAATGCAGAAATCATTGCGGAAAATATACGAACTCATCTGGTTGATTTATGGAGATTCCACTTGCTCACAACAGAATAATTAGAGCACGGCCCTGTGAAAGCTCAAGCTGAATCTCTTTGAGGAGTTTAATTAAATTTAGACACTTTAACTCAGTCCTCACCTTTTAAGAACAGCATTTCCAGTGTTATGAAACTGTGTTTTCCTGTCGTTCCTCTCAGCATTCAACTCATCAGTGTTGCTGAGCTGGTTTAACCTTTGAAAACTTACCCCTGCTGCAGGTGGAGGTGTTCTTGCCATGGTGGATAAGATGTCGAGTTTTCTGCACATAGGGGACATCTGCTCCCTGTACGCTGAGGGATCCACCAGTGGCTTCATCAGCACTCTGGGGTAGGTTCTTTTGATTTATGTTAAAAACACAAGACCTTATGGGATGTAAAAGATATGTTGTGCTTTTAAGAGAAAATGTTTTACAAATTGTGTGATCAAATGATTGTATTGATGATTGTGATATGTTATTTGCAATTGAGCTGTCTCTAAATACCCTGGTTGGATTTACTCACACTTGGGGTGGCAAGCAGCCATCCCAGCCCCTGGGGAGCAGGTGAGGAATATGGTATCATTCTCAGCAAAGGATATTTTGAGGGGCAGTGCTGTTCCTTCACTCTCCCATCTCTTACTGGTTGTGGGGATCGAACCAATGACCTTTAGGCCTCAAGACCACACATCTAGCTCACACTTAGTGAATTTTAAAACTCAAACGCCTCACTGACTTCATCAGCCGCACTGTATGTGTGCATGTGTAAATAGTTCCTGTTCCAATCGATGACTACATTTCCTGCCTTAACATTAATGATTGTTCCTATGGAGGCGGAATCCATGATAAGTTTAGAACATTATCTAGATTTAAACTTCAAGTAAATTAATGTTGAAGGATACTCAGCTGACAGCAGAGATTTCCATCTTAGGAGAAATTATTACCCAACAAGCTGAATCAGCTCTATCATCTGTTGTTTAGGAGAAAAGATCAGTTAAGTGTTCAGTTTCAGTTCTTCAGGATCTGTAAATGATTACCACTGTTCACTTGCATTAACCCATGTAATTAACATGTATGTGTAAACTTGTAGTACAGCTATTTTTAGTTTAGGGCTTTTACACTGACCTTTCTGTTACTAGTTTCTTTAGAAAAAAGACTTTTACAGATTATCCAGATTCTGCTCATTACACAGGCTCCATTTTGCTCCATCACGCTCCCAGCACTCAGAAGAGAACTCTCAGATTCCCGTTACTCAGTATCAATTAAAAAGCATTGCTGTTTCGTATAGTTGTTGAATAGGAAATTGTATTAATTTTTGTCTTTTTAAAAAATTTAAAAGGTTTAATATTCACAGTGTTAACACTGTGGCTTAAGCATTCAGTGAAACAGTTACAGTTACAATGTATCACATTGAACTAAAGAGTAAACTTAGTTATTTTAGGAGATATCACCTTGCAGTTATAGCTTTGTTCTTTGTCATTTTAGAACTGTGTGACCTAGCTGTCAACAGTGTAACAGCATTGTGTGTGTGTGTGTGTGTGTGTGTGTGTGTGTGTGTGCATGGCTGACTGATCGTGGGACTTGGATGATATCCAGCAAGCTGTTGTTTTGAACCAGAAATGGCCAAATCTGTCCCGAGGAACGAAGTCGAGCCCCCAGCCGTCGACACTCAACACACACACACATGCTTTCTCATTCCCTGCCAGTCTGTTTGTTTACACATGTGTACACTAGGGCTATCCTCAAAAGTGAACATAAATCAAAAAAGGATATTCCTGATGTGCTTGTCGCTAAAATAGTTCATTATTGTAAGAAAATGGCTGGTGCAATAGTATGTGATTTGTTAACTTCTGTCAAACATGAGTGGAAATTTACAAGTTTTCAAAGCTAAAACACAAATTTAACTGATATCTGTCCTTAATCCTGTCCTCCCACTCAGCAGGGTCAATTCCTAGGAAGTTAGTGGGGACAGAAATAAATCCACAGTGAGGTAGCACTAACAAAATCTGCAGCTGTCGTTTTAGTTATGGCTTCTTTTGTTGTGAAATCCATCTGTGCCTAATGTAGAGGATTCTCCTTGCCTTCCTCTTTAAGAGCTGCTACTACTTAAAGTCAGGTTCTGACCTGAGCTCTGTGTCATGTAACCAAACACATTTGTGGGTGGAGTGGTGGATGAATATTTTTACTTTGCAGAAATAAGGCACCACCCCATTTTAACGGGGATAATTATAAATGGCAGAATTATGGGGTCATGTGACAGTGCTAAAGGTTTTCAAAAATTTCACTCAATTTATTTTTTCTTTAACTGGAAGTGGACAAATAGTTAGAAAGCACTTTGGAAAATGTATGTTTAAGGACCACAATATTGTTCACGTTGCAAAACCCTAAGTAATATTTTGTCTTTTTGTTTTAAGGTTGGTTGATGACCGTTGTGTTGTCCAGCCAGATGCTGGAGACCTGAACAACCCACCAAAGAAGTTCAGGGGTAAGACACCTGTGTTTTTGTGTATGATCGTAAATTCATTTGCTGATCTATTTAAAGCTCATCTAGAGGAAGTTAAGCGACTGGTGCTGGAACTACGGTTCAAAGTTGAAATGTTCCCCTGGAGAAAATGGTTACTGTAGCCATGGAAACTACATGAGCAGGATGTTTTCATTTCTCAGTTTTCTTTTCTCGAGGCACCAGTTTTGGTATTGCTGCAAATGTGTTCGTTTTCCAGTGGGCCAGGCTTTTAGATTAATTAGAATGACCTATTATTAGAACATGAGAGGGAGTTTGTTATCATGAATAACATCAAGGCAGAGATTTTGGTGTGGGCATGAGCCGAATGGTGTTTTATAACAATTGTACAAGAAGTTTTAGAGCTGTAACTTTAGACTATTTTTATTTTTGTATATTATTTTGAATACTCTCTCAAAGAGCTTTGTTTAAACTCTGTACAGTAGATACTTGACTAGTATGACTTTGAAATACTAGTCAGATCGACGCATAAGTTTGATGCCAGTCATTTCTTTTTTAGGTTAGCTGCATGTTCTGATATGATTTCGATATCCTTGTGCATTTCTATTTACTGTTACCTGAAATTAAAAGTGTAATTACAGGAAGTTAGGGATTGAATTTCAGAAGACCTATATCAGCCATATGTATATCAGCCATTGACCTAATAGGTTTTGTTGTTTATTACCTCCAATGGAATAAGATTGTTTAAGTTAAGTGTAGATACAGACTACACTGGTCATTAGCTAGTATTTATTTTGTTTTGCAAAAAAAATATTTACAGAAACACCTTTAAATATGTAAAATGTAAGATTTTCATATTTGCCGTTTCTGCCAAGTGGTTATAGCTTATAGTAAAGTGACCATAGTTGTTACTGAGTAAGAAGTGGTAAGTTAAATCAGTGATAAGTAGAATCATACAGGAACAGTGATACAGATATCAGATACAACAACACTTAAAAAATACAGCACTTCAGCTGAACAGATTGTGTGGTTAGAAATTTTTGTTGTACAATATCTAGAAGTGTTATATCATTGTTATAAATGTCACTTACCAAAATTATATATACAGGATGTCAGTGATATTGTTACTGCAGCAGAGCCTGTTTAGAAATGGTTCAGTGGCTGTGGAAACAACTATCAAAACAAAAGACTGCTCTATTTAGTATAAAATGCTTTTAAATAAATGATAGAATTCATACTCACACAACAGTGCTTTTTTTGTATCTGTGGGTGTTTATTTTGGCTCTGAAAGCTTCCAGCATTATAGTTGCATCTGCTACTGACATTGAGTAGTCTGTTCAAGAGAAGTGAAGGGCTGCAAGAGTGGGAGCTTATGATGGAGATAAAGATGATGCAATGACTCCTGAAATTTTGTTCAGAAAGTTTTAGTCATGTGCCAAATATAGCCTCACATTTTTATGGCAAGTGCTGCTTAAATTAATATAATAAAACATTCAACTGTACTAAATGGTGGCAGATTCAACTTGGATACGTTTTACACCTGATTAGCCGATTCATTGTGAGTTTATGGTTGTTAATGTTCAGCCTAGAGCATTAGGCATTCAAACCAGCTTCTGAAGCTCTATGCAGCAGGAGATCTGTCTGTTTACAGCAGAAAAATAATAATCCTTACTGGATAATTTTGGATTGGGCCTTTTGCCATTTTGTTTCCAAGCAAAAGAGGATTACTACAAGTTTTGTGTGTTTATATACAATAACATAATTCAATTTTTATTTTTAAATCACAGATGTATATTTTGCTTCCGATTTCTAGAAAGCCTTGAAGGTGAGGAGTGCTGTTAAAACCCAAATGTGAAATTTGATCCCAATATTTAATCCCCCTTTTTTAAGGAATGACAATTAAACCTGACGAGAAAAGTTAGATCCTGTTGGGTTTGGACAAATACTTCAAACTCCAGGAGAAGGATGGCCTTTGGGCCTCTCTAGAGAGGAATGCGTACTATTTCCTCTGAATATAAACACACACACACACACACACACACACACACACACACACACACACACACACACATACATACATACACACACATTTTGCCCTTCACCTTGTGTTGTCTCTTTAAATGTGATTACAATTTCATGTGTGTGGGTATGTTTGACATTGATGGTGTTGATGATGTGTTCATGTTCTTTGTCTGCCTTCACATTCTAATAAGCTGTATCTCCAGAAGGCTGCAGCTGCTGAGTAACAGTAGAAAAAGGGAAAGAGTGATGAAGAGCAAGGGAGTTGAGAGAGGAAAGAAATGGCACTCGCTGTGTCTTCCTATCAAAACAGTCCGAGACACACTCAGTCCTAATCCACTTTAGAACTCCAGTTCTGATTCCTCTGTCAGAGAAGAGTGCTCTCTCTGTGTCTGTGGGATGTGCTCTACATTCCTCTGGTTGACCCTGAAGCATTTAGATGTTTTATCAGCCCAATCTCCAGAAACAGAGAACAGACTTCTCCCTCCCTTTCTTCCTCTCCCTTTCTTTCATTCTCTCTCTCTCTCTCTCTCTCTCTCTCTCTCTCTCTCTCTCTCTCTCTCTCTCTCTCTCTCTTTTACTCTCTCCAGCACTCCCCCTCTCTCCTTATTTGGTAAGGCTGGTGCTCCTGTAGGAGCGATGGAGAGCTTTTCTCTTCCATGTAGATCCAGACTTATCAGAAGTGACTGCATACATGATTTGCGCGTGTGTGTGTGTGTGTCTAAATGGGTTTAATGGAATCAAAAAGGTTTTTTAGCTTTAGGTTGCTTTAGCACACAAAGGTCTGTAGTCCTTTAGACTTGTATTTATAACACTAATGCACGCTCACACAAATACCCATGTGGTTTACATATTGTTTTTCATGTCTATTTTCTTAACATCAATATAAGCGTGTGAGTGTGTGTATGTGTGTGTGTTTTTTAATAAAGCATTTTGTTTCTGTCTGCAGCATAAATCTGCTGTGTTTTTCTTCCTCCTGTTGTTGGATAAAAACAGCTCTCTCCAAAATTAGATTTACTATGTTGTGTTGAGATGGACCTGAATAGAGGCTTTATTTTTGTTGCTTGTGAACATTTATAGAGATCTATAACCTGAAGCAACTGACCTATCTGTTTCCCTCTCACAAATGTGTTACTGTGTAGCAGTGAGGGGCACATCAGTTTACTTCACAATTTGTACACAATTCACAATTCAGCTCAAGAGTAGTTTCTGGTCATTCAGAAATTACTGCAGTAAATAAAATGTCAATTTATCAATTTAAGCTTCTGTAAGAGATAAAGAGTGCATTCAAATATCAGAAATACGAGCTGATCAGAATGACCTGGACAGAGAATTAATCTAACAGAGAAATGATTTCCAATTTCTGTATAGTATATATCCATGGTTCTAAAGCATGGGATTTTGATGTAGTTTGATGGGACTGCAGCATGGTGATTAAAAGTTTTTATAATTAAAAATAACACATTAATTAGCTTTATCTTTGCAAAAACTTTGTAGGGTATGATTAAGAGAGATTTAAATAAATAATGAAATTGGCATGTAAATTGTATGAAACACATGTTTATTTACATATTTTTCTAGAAATTCAGCTTTGAGCTACAGTTGTTTATTAGGTTGAATGTCTTTTTTGCCAGTTTTTTGTTATGGCTCTCCAACTGTGCAACAGTTGACATGAATAAAGTATTTGTGGGCAGAGCATGAATAGGTCACTTATAATGTGAGTTAGGACATTTGGTCCTTAAGATCTTAGACTTCTTCTTTTTTTTTTTTTTTTTTTGGAAGGTTTCAGTCTTTTAAACCCAGGTTTGCATTTTAGACTTCTCTGTTTCTTTTCCATATAAGACCCAGTGTCAAAATGTTTCTCCAGTATGATATTAGACCTCTAAAAACGTATCAATTCATGTACGTCTGTAAAGAAGGCCGTGCTGAAGCGTTGAGTACCTGAACATGTGCATAGGGGAACGTAAACTGCTCTGACCCATGACCATGTTTGCTCTGCCAGTCACACTGTTGGAGGTCCATTCCAGCACGTTGCCTTCCAGACATGAGCTTGCAGAGCTTTTTTTAACAGTAGTTTTATTGGTACACAGACATATATCTGTCTGAACTATGACACACTGCAGATTTATTTATTATCTTTGTTTCTCTTCTCACTCTCTCTTTCTTCTTCTCCTCTCTTCAGACTGTCTGTTCAGACTATGTCCTATGAACAGATATTCAGCACAGAAACAGTTTTGGAAAGCTGCCAAACCTGGAGGAACTAGCACCACTGACACTGTCTTGCTCAACAAACTACACGTGAGAGAGTATCTGTATATGTTTGTGTGTGAGCTCAAAGGACACATCCCATTATGTGTGTCACATTGGATTCCAGTGAGTCGTATGGGACTAGACAGGATCTCATAATGAGAATGCATAACTGTGGAGGACTTTTTAAATGTTGATACATTTAAACATGGTTATAGCAAAACTAAAACCTGTCTCTGAATTCCTCCATGCTATTTTAGTGCACTGAATGTGATTCATAACACAAAAATTGTGAAATCTGGTCTGTGACACATATCTTATATAAGATGCTTACTTACAGACTTATTGTTTTTTGGAGAATGTTGAGAAGTTCAGCTTTATATTATACTTTGAAATCTACCAAATGGTTGTCCCAGCCTAAATAAGTCCCAGCCACATTTAGCCCAATATGTGTTATGATATGGTACCACATTTGTAAGGAACATGCATTTGTGTGTTGAGCAGTAGAGCTGATTATGTGGGTTTCACCCATGAAAAATTAGCCAAATCCTCTCTGCCAATGCCAAACACCTTATTCTGCCCTTGACTCATTTGGTGTTTGGTGGACTGGATGAAGTTTAAAGATACAAGACACATCAGCAATTTAACAAATTATTCATTTAACAAACAGGAGCCTCAGTAGTATGTGAAAGAACCATACACAGCCACAACAGCGTGGCACCTCCTCATCATGCTGGTCACCAACCTGGTCACACACTGATCACTTCTCATTCTTCAATCAGCATTTGTCGCAAATCAGCCAACATGGTTGTGTTGATCACTGTGGCACGAACAGCACGCCCAAGCTGATACAACAAGTGTTCAATAGGGTTGAGGTCAGGACTGCTGGCAGACCATTCCATCCTCTCCACTCCCAAATTCTCTAAGTAGTCTCTGATAAATCCCGCTCTGTGGGGCGAGCTTTGTCGTCTTGGAGAATAGAGTTCGTTCCCAGACTTTGGAGATATGGGATTGCCACTGGTTGCAGAATTTCATCTCGATATATCTCTGCTTTGAGATTGCCTCCAAAGATGACAAGCCTTGTTTTTCCACTGAAGGAGATGCCACCCCACACCCTCACACTGCCTCCACCAAAAGATGTTATTCTATTGGTGCAGCAATCAGCATAGAGTTCCCTGTGTCTTCTTCACACTTTGACCCTACGATCCAACTGCCATAGGCAGAATCTAGACGTGCCGTTGAACATAACCTTCCTCCACATGTTCAGGTTCCGGTGCATGTGTTGCCGACATCAGTGCAAACAGACCTAACAGTGAGGGTCAGTCATGGCAGGCCTCTTAGAGACTGGAGACTGGAGATTTACCGCGTGCTGTCTGTTCCAGATTGTCTGGGCAGAGAGCCGTTGGCCATATTGTCCTGCAAACCTTGACTGCAAATCTGTAGGAGACCTAAGTGCTGACAGGGTGAGGAAACAATCTTCTGAGAGTGTCATCTTCTTGGGATGCCCACTTCACGGCCTGTCTCTGACATCCCCTGTTATATATAAACTTCAATTTGGAGATGGTACTAGGGCTCACTCCAAATAATGCTACAACTTGGTTTTACAGAACACTCGCTTGAAGTTGCCATATCACACTGGCCCTATCCAGACCAGTCAAAAGTGGCATTCTGATTCTTGGAGCAGACACAAACTGACCACTGCAGCAGGACCCATGCTCACAGGTGCATGGTCACAACCCACATGCTCAGCTCTATCACTCATCTCACAAATGCATGTTTCTTACAAATGCGGCACCACTTAAAAGGGTAATTAACAGGCTTTCCAACTGTATAAGATTTATTGCCAAGAAGCACTGTTACAACAAAGAAATAATCTAACAAACATAAATTTCCATACTTTTTGCGCTAAGTTTATTTACAGTTATTACTGAGGAGACAACACCTATTGACTCCTGCTTGTGTGTGTGTGTTTATAGGGCTTATTTGGTTTTGTGTGTGTATATGAAAAGAGTGTTTCTTGACAGGGAAGCAGTGTACTGATATATTACCTGAATATTTTTCATATTTTCAGAATGTTACTGAGCTCGATCGAGCTCATTGTTTCCAGAATTATTTCTCATTCCCTCTTTTTAGCATGCTGCTGATCTAGAGAAGAAACAGAATGAATCAGAAAATAAGAAGCTACTAGGGACTGTCATTCAGTATGGAAACGTCATCCAGGTAAAGCTGCCCTCTTAACCACTAACACTAAATACTTGCTGTGCCATACATCTTCAGCAATGTCAACTATGTTTTTGTGTGTGTAGCTGCTTCACCTGAAAAGCAATAAATATCTGACAGTGAATAAGCGTTTGCCAGCTCTGTTAGAGAAGAATGCCATGCGTGTGACCCTGGATGCTGCTGGAAACGAAGGCTCCTGGTTCTACATTCAGCCTTTCTATAAACTGCGTTCAATTGGAGACAGTGTGAGTGCTATAAAAACGTGATGGTGTATTAACTCTAACTTTGTATTTAGATGAAAAGCTTAGTTCATGAAACATTTGGGTGTTAGAAATTCATTCTTACATTCATACATTCAATTTGTCATACAAAAAAATTAGAAAATGTGCATGTGCACGGCATAATTTTTAAAATTAAATAATTCAAAATAAGTTGTGTTTTTAAAGGCACTAAATATATCCATGCTTAAGAGTTTGTGAACTGGTTAAGATCCAAATCATACAATAAGCGTGTGATAGTCACCTGAGTTGACAACAGTAGCAGAAGATATAAAAACTAATATCAATATAATTTTTTGTTTATTGATTTATTTCATGCAAATCATAGCAAAATATTTATATTGCCACGTGTGAATGTAATTTAAAATGTAATGCCTGTACTTCACTGTTCAAATTAAAATATTACTTTTAGTCATTTTAGACATTAGACAAAACCTCTTTTGTATGAATGCAGATACATTTTACCCTTTAAACAAATTGTGTTTTGTCTTCATGCACAGTGTTTGGTGCCTTTGTATGTGTTTCAGGTGGTTATAGGAGATAAGGTAGTGTTAAATCCTGTGAATGCTGGACAGCCACTTCATGCAAGCAGCCATCAACTTGTAGATAATCCTGGATGCAATGAGGTAACATACATCCCACAAGTTACAACAATTTTATAAATGTACAAATACATGTATTTATAAATATGTACTTAGAAATATTATTTTTGCCCTCAGTTCCAACTTCTGCTTCTTATCTGACAGGTGAACTCTGTGAACTGCAGCACTAGCTGGAAAATCGTCCTGTTCATGAAATGGAGTGACAATCAAGAAGTTGTTCTGAAAGGCGTGAGTTGAGCATATATTTCGAAATCATTTGTTGTTTCCTTTCAGTTACCAATATATCATTTCATTCATTGTGCCTTAATTATAGGACAATGAATGTATTTGTTTATGTGTGTGTGTGTGTGTGTGTATGTGTGTGTGTGTGTGTTAGGGGGATGTAGTTCGGTTGTTTCACGCAGAGCAAGAGAAATTTTTAACATGTGATGACCACCGGAAGAAACAGTATGTTTTCCTGCGCACCACCGGGCGCCAATCTGCAACCTCGGCAACCAGCAGCAAAGCACTCTGGGAGGTGGAGGTCAGTGTGTTTGTGTGTGTATATGGAATGTGAAGTTGTTGAGTCTTTGATCATGTGTTGATATGATGGGAAATGCAGCAGATGTTTGTGTATGTGTTTGCAGGTTGTGCAGCATGACCCCTGTAGAGGTGGAGCAGGCTACTGGAACAGTCTGTTCAGGTTTAAACACCTGGCAACTGGACATTACCTTGCTGCCGAGGTAAAAAAAAAAAAAAAAAAAAGTGTTTTTTAAACTTATAATAACCCATTGAACATGGACTTTATGGAAATAATTGAAATACTAGCTCATAATAGTTACTAAACAATATTTTTTAAATCTGAAGCTTATAGTTTAACAACAAGTAGTTCACTGATAAAAACCCAAAACCTCGCATATGTACACCAGTTTCCAAAAGTGTAGCCTTTATAAGGCATTCTTTCATGAAAACTGATCAAACCTATGTAGAACATTATAAAAACTTTCTCATAACATTTAGTAGAATTGCACCAAAATTTACTAAAGCAGCATTAATAAAGCCTATGTTAGTTTATGACAGTTGTCCAGAAATGCTAATGTAGGTGTCACATAGCTTTTTGAATGAAGCCTTTCAATAAGTTGCTATCTATATTGTGATTTATATATTCTACATGTGTCATAAGAAATACTCCATCTCCTGTATTCATCTGTTCTTTTTTCACTATCCTATCACTAGGTAAACCCAGACTATGAGGAAGAATGTATAGAGTCCCGTTCCTCTGTGAGTATGTGCCTGTGGTGATGAATAGTGGTACAATTTAAAATGGAAATATATTGTGGAAATACAATATATTTTTTGGAAATATATTCCAAAATTTATTATTTTGGAAATAATCTCTTTATATTGGTGTAACATGTTTCAGCTGGAATCAGAACATGAAGTGATACGAGCACGTGCACAGAATCCACAGGATAAAGTCATGTACACCCTGGTGTCTGTTCCCGATGGCAATGACATATCTTCTATTTTTGAACTGGACCCTACTACACTGAGAGGGGGGGACTCACTTGTGCCCAGGTAAGACATGAATAATAGATGCTGATTGACAGAAATCTTTTAATTTTTCTTTTAATCTGTTTATCTTAAAAATATTGTCATTTGCTGAAGCATAGATGCTCTTGTTTGTGAAATTAATATCTAAGCGTGATATCTGTATGTGTTTGTCAGGAATTCTTATGTAAGACTAAGACACCTCTGCACAAACACCTGGGTCCACAGCACAAACCAACCCATAGACAAGGAGGAAGAGAAACCAGTCATGCTCAGAGTGAGTTCAAGTCTGTGGTCACTGGAATTATTTGCTTAAAGATTAATATCTTTGGTATTTAGACTCCACTATGCCTTTTATGACATATGGCTTTTAGGGACACTGATAATATGCTTGGAGAATACAAAATTAGTAAATAAAAATATATAAATAGAGATAATGTTTAGAAACAGTAGCTAGAAATCAAATATAAATAACAAATGAAATATAGATTTTTTTAAATGGAAGTATTATAACTATATTGTCAAAATCGAATCTATTTTTAATAGTATCCCTAAAACAATCTCACATGGTCTCATAGTTTGCTGTGCAGAGTGTACTTTTTTTTCTGCCTTTCCCACTTCTTTCTATTTCCTCCCTTTGAACACACAAAGATAGGGACATCTCCAATGAAGGAGGATAAAGAAGCATTTGCTATTGTGCCAGTGTCTCCAGCAGAGGTCCGAGATCTGGATTTTGCTAATGATGCCAGTAAAGTTCTTGCTTCCATTGCTGGCAAACTGGAAAAGGGCACCATCACCCAGAATGAAAGGAGGTAGAGAACCTCTCCACCCACGTCTCCTCTGTTTCATCTGTCCACAATTCATGAGTTGATGGATTCATTTGTACTGCTTATTTAGTGGCACATCTTAAAACACTTTTAATATCATTTTAAAAGGTAAAGAGACTTATGTGTTAAAATTTGTTTCTTTCTTAAGGGCAGTTACTAAGCTGTTGGAAGACCTGGTGTATTTTGTAGTGGACATACCGAACAGTGGTCAGGATGTCCTGGAGATCATGGTGAACAAACCCAACAGAGAGCGCCAGAAACTCATGAGAGAGCAAAACATCCTGAAACAGGCAAATGCTCATTTCTTACATGCTTTGTTTTTAAAATAAATTTATGAGGTTCTTAGCGTTATGGATACCTTTTTATTTCATGATTAATTAGATCTTCAAGCTGCTGCAGGCTCCCTTCACTGACAGTGGGGATGGCCCCATGTTGAGATTGGAAGAACTAGCTGACCAGCGCCATGCCCCTTTTCGACACATCTGCAGACTCTGCTACCGAGTACTACGACATTCACAGCAAGACTACCGTAAAAACCAGGTGCCATCATTATTGCTTAATAGTGCTATTATACCACTTAGCAGGTCATACATTTGCATAATGTACTATGATCAGATTGGGTTCTTTATTGTATTAAACATTCAAAACATGCAAATAAAATATGCAGGATCCAATCCTGAAGTCAAAATCAACCTAAATCACATTTCAAAAATCGGATATTACTAAACTGAAAACAAATTACATTCATCTACTCTTCAGTGACAATACATTTTGCAGAACTAATGGTTCTCTGATATGTAAAGTAACACACAGTAATTTTCTGAGCATGAATAGAGCTGTAGTTTATAAATTAATTACATTATATTGTTATTATGTTGAACAAATAATTTACAGATCTGATTTCTATTCTAAATGTGCTTGTGTGCTTACTCAGAAGAACTATTTAGTACATCTGGTGAAAAAAGCAAGAGATTAATACAGTGTATCAGAAAAACAATATTTTGAAGCATTATTTTGAAGATTGTTAAATTGTCAAAAAAACTTTGAAAACTATTAAGATAAGCACACAAAGATAAAATAGACCACGATAAAATAATAGAAACTATAAAATTGTAAAAAAAAAAAGTTAAATTAATAAGTGTGTGTGCATGTGTGTTTAGGAGTACATAGCGAAGCAGTTCCGCTTTATGCAGAAGCAGATTGGCTATGATGTGCTGGCAGAAGATACAATCACAGCCCTGCTGCACAACAACCGCAAATTGCTGGAGAAACACATCACTGCTGCAGAGATTGACACTTTTGTCAGCCTGGTCCGCAAGAACAGGGAGCCTAGGTATGTGTGTGTTTATAAAAGAAGAATTATTAAACATAAAGCATGTCAAATTGTACATTATGTTATTTTCTCTCATTGTGTATGGCATATAGAATGAGAGTGACTTCCAGACAGAAAGTTGAACTCAACTGTTATAAAATAAGATGGTAGTTTGCTATGATTATAGTCCAACTGCATAAAACAGCACACATGTATGTCTGTCTTTGTGGTTAGGTTCCTGGACTACTTGTCTGATCTGTGTGTATCGATGAACAAATCCATCCCTGTGACACAGGAGCTCATCTGTACAGCTGTTCTGGATCCGGCCAACGCTGACATTCTTATTGAAACTAAGTATGACACTGGCCCCTGCACCTCATCACTGTAAATTGACCATCACAGTCTCTAACTACTGTTATTGCACATGTTGAAAGGAATATAATTCATATCCCAGTCCCTTATTCAATTTGTTTGATTAAATCCTTTTTTTCCAATATCAAACATATGTTATGTTTGTTCTGTTTTCTTTTCTGAATATTTCCCTTCCCTTGTGTGACAAAAACAGCGGGGTAAGGGAGCAATGTTCCCCTGTATAGAAAATAAACAATTAAACATCTAAATCTCAAATTGCTTACAGATACAGATAAGCACATCCTGGTGGTAATGTCAGTTTCTGTTTGAAAACTAAAGTACTGTGCAAAATTTCAGGCACATGCAAAAATGTTGGAATGTATAGATGACTTCAAAAATAATGGAATTAATTCTTTATTACTTGAAAGAAAAAAAACAACAATGTGCAGTAAACATTAATAAACAAAAGAAAGTCAGTATTTTATGTGATGACCATTAGCTTTTTTATTCTTAAATATTAGTCCTAGGTACAGTTTATTCAGTTTTATGAAGAAATTAGATATCTGTAGTAGTTTTACTCATGGAGAATCTGCCACAGTTCTTTTAAGAACTGGATTGTCAGTCTCCTTTTTTAAATGCAAAAGGCTCTGGAGCCTTCATTATGTTGTTGTTTTTTTAATTGAAAGTAACCTCTTTTTTTAATAAGTTACTTTCTTTACAGATATAAATAGTTATTTTTTTGTAACATTATTATTATAATTTTTTTTTTATTCATTGATTCAGTCATTATCTGTAAACGCTTATCCAGTTCAGGGTCACTGTATTATTATTATTATTATTATTATTTAAGTAAATCTAAAATGTTTTTGTACTGACTAAATAATTAATAAAATCAATATCTATAATAGAATTTGTGCCTAAACCTTTTGCACAGTGATGTAGGTGCATGCTAATATAAAGCAGACAAAGCCTTGAATATCAGCCTGGGAAAAACATATGCAATATGACACCTAAGAAGTTATATAGATCTCCGAGTTTCAAACCATGCAAGTGTATTTTGCCTCTCTTCTTTGCAATTGTCATTAAACCTTCTTCATGGTTTGGTATAAAAAATATTTTAACTTTACAAAATTCTTCAATCTGTGTTTAATGCTGTTTTTATTGGATCTCACACTACATGAAATATATGACATATATAAATTAAGCCATTTTGATTAGACTGTAAAATGGATGGAGTAATATATTTATTTAAATATTTAATAACGTATACAATAATCAACTTATAAAAATCCTCTGTTATGAAAATGTTCATTGAATATATGAAAATTAAATTTAAAATAACAGTGGTGTGTGGATTTTTGCCAGGGTCATTACAGACAGAAAGTGAAGCCATAATGAAAGAGTGTAATATATTCAGTGTAAATTCCCTATAAATAGCTTAGCATGTTAACTTAACTAAATGAACTTTGTAATGGTAAAAACATTGTGAGTTCGTCATAACTCCTTGTTTCAAGTTTTCAATTGTCTTTACCACACAGGAGAGGACAGACTCTGTCAGACTCACAGTTGGTTTCTAAGAAATCCAGGGAGAGAGTTTGATGCAGAACGATGCTGGTTATTTATTATAATTAAATAGAAACACAAAAGTAAAGATGCAGTGGTAGCATGAAGTCTGTAAGTATTACATTAATAACTGTTTGGCAAGCCCAGGTTAAAGCAAGGTGGTATTGGCTGGCAGGCCCCAGTGACAGCAGGCCTTACAACGCAAACTGTGTCCCAACTGAGGTCAATGACATTATTGCTGGTCTGCCATCCTCCTGACACACACCTCATTCACCAATTTATAGGGTAGAATCTATCACCTATAGAGGGTGCATACTCACAAAACCAACAAAAAAAGACAAATATGAACAAAACATCAAAAACTTAATTGTAGCCCCTACAAATGTAGTTTTTATTAACAAACAGAGACTAAACTAAATCTACGGCTAATGACTCGGCTGAGGCTAACGCTTCAGAAACATAAATAATGTGACTTCTAAGTAAATGTATGCCACATGGGCAAGTTCATTAAATGAAGTGAATTATACTAAAGTGTAGTATATGTTACATGTCTTTTGTATTTCTCAAATCGATATCACATTGCCTGTGTGTGTCTCAGGTTAGTATTGTCACGGTTCGAGGTGCCGGGAGCTGTTCTTGGGGAAAGTGGTGAGGATGAAGAGGAGGATGAAGAGGAAGTGTGGTTGTTCTGGAAGGATAGCAATGGTGAGGTGAAAAGTAGAAGCATCAGAGAGCTTGCTCAGGATGCCAAAGAGGGACAAACAGAAGATCAGGAGGTGATCAGCTATTACAGGTACACACATGATGCATACTTATACACACACAAAAACTAGAATTGAGGAAGTACTAGTAATTGAGTTTGAGAATCCAGTGCTGACATCCAATATATTAAGTGTACATATCTGCTAGTGCTTACACAAGCACAATATTACGTACATGTATTCCTATTAAAATTATGGAGCCATGTTTAATTTATATTTATAAAATTACAAATGGAGCAAAATGATAATTCCACACAGAAGCCTAGCAACAACTAAAAATTCTGCTCTACTTCAGAACAACAGATACATCACAAATAATCCCATGAAAAACTCCACCAACACATGGATGCTGCTTGTTGTGATTTTTCTCTGTTAGATACCAGTTGAATCTGTTTGCTCGGATGTGTCTGGACCGACAGTACTTAGCCATCAATAAAATCTCAGCTCAGCTTGATGTGGACCTGATATTGCGCTGCATGTCAGATGAAGATTTGCCCTTTGACCTCCGAGCCTCTTTCTGCCGCCTGATGTTGCACATGCATGTGGACCGTGACCCGCAAGAACAGGTCACACCTGTCAAATATGCGCGGCTCTGGTCTGAAATCCCCTCACAGATCTCCATTGATGAGTGAGTAAAACTTTCAGCCTCCACCTTTTTTTAGATTTATTTCCCTTTATTTTATATATTTTTAATAAAACATGTAAAATATGTATATATAAATATTGCTACTCTGGGTCCAGCACTGCAAAAACTTCACAGTGTAACCTTGGAAGGAGGGTAGGAAACTACCCACCTCCATCCCCCTCCCCACGAATTTCAGTTCAGTGCTGTAAAATTTAATTTCACATGGGGGAGCTCCAAGAGCAATAAACCTATATCTTACCTAGTGATCCTTTAAAGTACCAGGTTGTTGAAATACCACAGCTTTGTAGCCTTTTTCAGCTCATTAATACTATATTTGTTGTGTTTCTCCATTAGTTATGATAATGATGGGACATCGCGTGATGTAGTGAAGGAGAAGTTTTCTCAAACGATGGAGTTTGTAGAGAACTACCTACGGGACGTTGTGTGCCAAAGCTTCCCTTTTTCAGACAAGGAGAAAAATAAGCTCACCTTTGAGGTACACATTTATACCTGCTCACTTTTTTCTTAATTCCCTTACATGAACACTGATGACCATGATCAAGCTGTATTACATATTCTTGATTGAATCCTTGCATTCTTCCCCTGCTCTCTGTGTTATAGGTAGTAAACCTGGCAAGGAACCTGATCTACTTTGGCTTCTATAACTTCAGTGACTTACTAAGACTGACTAAGATCCTGCTGGCCATTCTGGACTGTGTGCACATCAGTGCCTCCTTCTCCATCAAAATGGACAGAGAACCCGGCAAAGGTCAGACATGCTGAAGGTCAAATTTTCAGAAACTAGACAGACCTCAATGTTATAATAAAATGCGTAGATGAATATTATAAATGAGGCCAGATTGCCATATTTTCAAATTAGCTTAAAAATCTGAAAACTATTAAGTATTTGCATCTTGTATAGTTGCAAAGAAACAGAATTATTCATACTGGAGGTTATACTAGGGATTATTTTTAAGTTTATATAGGCCATACACCTAATGTATCTTGTATAGGCCAATCACCGAATATAGCCAGGCATGTTCAATGAAAGACAATTTTCACTTTTTAAATTTTTTTTCAGTTTACATTGATTGTTTTTGTCAGTATGTGTGGATGAGAACCAGAGATTTTAGATTATTTTTCCAACAATACCCTGAAAATGTGATAAGCTTTTTTGTGTTGGTTTGCCTGAAATGCATGTGCCTAAAAATACATGTAAAGATATTTAAATATGAGTGTCTTCTACTCTTATTAATGCTGGACATTTCACTGCATAGTTTAAACAGTTTTGTGCCTCAACACACGTAATCAAGCTGACTAACTAAATATGAAGTGCTTGTATAGGTAAAGAAAATTTGAGTCTGTAGGCAGTGGTAATTTCTGCTTGTTCCTTTTTTTGTCTGTGTGTGCAGGCAGCAATGTGATGCGCTCCATTCATGGTGTCGGGGAGCTGATGACACAGGTAGTGCTAAGAGGAGGAGGTTTCTTACCGACCACATCCCGTGCTACCCCAGATAGAGACTCTGTCAAAGCCCAAACAGAACCTCAGAAACAAGATATACTTGTCATGGACACCAAGCTCAAGATCATAGAGATACTGCAGGTAAAGATACACTAATTACTCATATGAAATCTTTGACTCTTGTTCCTCCTAGTCATGTGACATGGTGGTACATATTGCAGTGAAAAATCCTACATTTTTTCAAAGTATGGTTTCAAAGCCATCATGCTGACAATCGTCTCTGTACACAGTGAGAATGAGCAGAATAAAGCCAGAGTAAATGTATTGTGTGATCAGGAGCCGACTCTTAAAAATCGATTTTTCAAGCATCTTGGAGTCAACACTTGACCAGTGATTCAGAGTTGAATCTCTTGGAGCTGACTCCATCTCAATTTGTAATCAAGATAGAATTTGGCATAATTTGTACATGTGTATAAAATCAATGTGATTTGAACCAACCACTGAATTGACCATGAATCTATGCCGAATCAGTGCTTATCGGTGCTCTGGTGCTGTTTTGTTTGATTTCTATTACCTTTTTAAAATTTGAAAAAGAGATAATGTGTCGTTTCCTGTTTTAATGGCCAAAAAGAACATGGACCTATTAAAATTGATGGAATAAAATTTTCACTCTCACTATTTTAGTTCATACTCAATGTGCGACTGGATTACCGCATCTCCTGCTTGCTGAGCATCTTTAAGAGAGAGTTTGATGAGAGTAACTCTCAGGCAGAGCCCTCTATTAACCCAGACTCACACACAAGCGTCCAAGGTAAGTGTGTGTCTGCATGCTTTTGTGTTTGGCTCAAGGAAACCTTTAAGGAAAGACGATAAAATTCACATTTTATAAACAAGCTGTGACCTCACAAGTTTCACTCTTTACACAATGCCTGTGTTCACAATTGGATCACCGTCTTTTTATATGGGTATTTCCTTACTTTTCTGTTTTGTTACTTTTGAGGCACCCTGTATATTTATATAAATATTTTATTACACATATTTGAGTAAAATGGTTCTTGTTTCTTCACTTTAAGTTCCACTGACCATACAGAAGCACTTTGTAGTTATACATTTTTAGAGAATAGAGTCCATTTACTGCTCTGTATACATTGTTTGCCTCTTTTTACCTTGTTCCTCCATGGTCAGGACCACCACAAATCAGGTATGATTTGGGTGGTGAGTCATTCTCAGCACTGCAGTGACACTAGCATGGTGGTGGTGTGTTAGTGTGTGTTGTTCTGGTACGAGTGGATCAGACACACCTGTGCTGCTGGAGATTTTAAACACCTCAGTGTCACTCCTGGACAAAAAATAGTTCACCAACCAAAAATGTCCAACTGACAGCGCCTTGTGGGTGGTGTCCTGTGTCTACTGATGAAGGATTAGAGGATGACCAACGCAAAATGTGCAGCAACAGATGAACTACTGTGTCTGACTTTACATCTACAAGGTGGATGAGGTAGATGTGCCTAATAGAGTGGACAGTGAGGAGACACCTTCTTTAAAACTTTAGAAGCACTGCTGTGGATCAGACCCACTCGTACCAGTGTAACACACACTAACACATCACCATCATGTCAGAGTTACTGCAGCGCAGAGAATGATCCTCCACCCAAATCATACCTGCTCTTTGGTGGTCCTGTGGGGGTCCTGACCATTCAAGAACAGGGTGAATCTGGGCAACCAATGTATGCATGGAAACTATAGTCTGTAATTATAAAACAACAAAGTGCTCCTGTATGGTCACTGGAATTCACAGAATGGGCAGTGAGAGTAGAAACAAAGTGGTCATAATGTTATGGTTGATCTGTGTATATATGAGTGGGAAATAAGTGTAGATAATGAGTCCGTACACGGTTTTGTTTATTAGGTGCATTGGATTTTGAACATATTGAGGAGCAGGCAGAGGGGATTTTTGGCGGAAGGTGAGATTTATGTCTGGCTGATGTGTGATTATGTGTATACATTCCAATACCATTTTAATGCAAACATTTTCATGTGTGAGAAGTGAAGAGAACACCCCTCTGGATCTGGATGATCACGGGGGTCGGACGTTTCTGAGGGTACTTCTCCACCTGACCATGCATGACTATCCTCCTCTGGTGTCAAGAGCCCTGCATCTGCTCTTCAGACACTTTAGCCAGCGCCAGGAGGTTCTTCAAGCCTTTAAACAGGTAACACACAAATACACACTCATAATCATTAGCTTAATACTCAGTTATAAATATGAAGATTTGATTTTTGAGAGGTATTTCAAGTGAATTTAACTGTCAAGATGTAATGGTCAAGGTAAATATATCAAGTGAAAATTTGTCACGTGAAAGAATAACTATTTAATTCTGGCACTCATTGGAATTATTTAGTTCTTTAAACTTAAACCTTAAAGTTTATTATTTACTTTTTGATCTTAAATATTATTCAGTAATTACTTAAATCACTTGTACTCAATAAAAAGATTATTTGTAGGTTAATAAAGCCATATATTAATCTGTTTAATATACTTTAAGGTGTTAATTTTAGACATTCCTTTGATTAAACTTTTATAGACATTGTGATTGTAATGAATGAATTGGGTATATCTTAAATTTCTGAAATATTAATTTTAATATGAACTTAAATACAGTATGTCTAATTTAAAATCCTATAAACAGTTATAGAAATAAAATGTCATCCACCATTTTATATGTATTTGTAAGATATTTATTAGAGTAGTAGTACATTTTATTGTTTGTATTGTAGGGTTTTCTCTCATATACGTTTTGTGATTTGCAGGTTCAGCTCCTGGTGACCAGTCAGGATGTTGAAAACTACAAGCAGATTAAGGCAGACCTGGACCAGCTGAGGTCAATTGTGGAAAAGTCTGAGCTGTGGGTGTACAAGAGGCAGGGGTCAGACTCAGGACTCCACGCAGGAGAGGGCATCGTCACACAAACACACCACAAGGTCAATATGTAGTGCACTACAATTGATCTATTAAACTGTTAGCAGAATATTTACACATGAATTGAGTCAGGTTAATTTGTGTTTTTTTGTGGAATTTTCTTGAAGCTAACACAGTATGTTCCTATTCACATTCTCTTTAACAGGGTGATTTAACCTCTGATGGATTGGACAAACCAAAAGTGGAGAGCACAAGCAGCTCCAACTACAGACTCGTGAAGGAGGTTAGGCTGTTAGTTTTCCTTATCACATGTCATGTTCTTAAACTTAATGAAAGCCTATTTAGAGATGTTTTTGTATGTTTGCAGATTCTCCTGAGACTGAGCAAGTTGTGTGTGATGGAGTGTCTTTCTGGCAGAAAAAACAAGAAGCAGCAGCAGCGTCTCCTCAGGAACATGGGAGCCCACTCTGTGGTTTTGGAACTGCTGCAAATCCCCTATGAAAAAGTGTGTGTGTGTGTGTGTGTGTGCGTGTTTATGTGTTTGGGGAATGTATGTTGTTGTTTGGAGGTATTTTACAATATTTTGTATGGTTTTGTATGGTTGTAACATTGTTTAGCACTATATGTGTATTTGTCTGTAAGGGTGAGGATGTATGGATGCAGGAGATTATGACGCTGGCTCATCAGTTCCTCCAGAATTTCTGTGCTGGAAACCAGCAGAACCAAGCACTGCTTCATAAACACATCAACTTGTTCCTGAATCCTGGAGTAAGCTTTTACATCAATAATTATAGACATCATTTAATGTTGATGAATAATATTCAAACAGTTGCAGATTCATCAATAGAAATGGCATTGTATCACTTTTTTCTTTCCTGATTTCAAAACTGAACCTTGAATGTCAGTCAGTTCCCATATGTGTGAATAAAACAAGAGAATGATTCTCATTAATATTGCTTTGCGAGCTATGGAAGTTTTCCCCCAAAACACCAACCATTGCTATAAAAAAAAATGATATTCACAATATAAGCATTGCATACAGAGATATTTTATTTACATATATTTATCATGATTTTATATTTTATATCAATATACATTTATAAAACAATATAAATTATGTATTTTCATTTTGTTCTCTGTTTGTTCTCTTATGCCTATTAGATTTTGGAAGCAGTGACTATGCAGCATATCTTCATGAATAATTTCCAGTTGTGCAGTGAGATTAATGAGAGGGTAGTGCAGCACTTTGTTCACTGTATCGAAACACATGGCCGCAGTGTTCACTACCTCAAATTTCTGCAGACCATCGTTAAAGCTGAGAACAAGTTCATCAAGAAATGCCAGGACATCGTTATGGCAGAGGTTGGTGTGTGTGTTTATGCAGAATCCTGGAACAAAAGAAACATTTTTGGAATGCTGTAATTTATTATGGATATTTTTTCATGTGTCTGTATAAAGCAGATACTGCTATTGCAATCTGTCAATCAAGAAAAATATTAACACAAGAGGAAATGTGTACCTTTTACACACCAGTCTGTTTTACAAGTCAGATTTACTACTTTGCATTCTGGATGCTTGGTGCCACCCACCATTACGAGGTTAGATGATCTGTCAGAATGAAAGTGAGGGATGTAACAAGAATTAGGGTTTTGGCTAAATACATTTTAAATATTACAGCAGTGTTCCTGTGTTTATATAAGCAAACACATTGATGCTGCTAATGAAGAGGCAAACTTTATTTTTTAAACTAATTGCATATGAAAAATTTATTTAAAGAAGATTCTTTGTGCGATGCCATAGAACCACTTTTGGTTCCATTAACAATTATTTTTGATAATACCTTTAAATAGGTAAAGAACCTTAAGACTGAGTGAGTGAACCTTTAAAAGGTTCTTCACAGTCACAACTCTCTTAGACAAACATGCTTCTTTATGGAACCAAAACTGTTTTTTCTAGCTCTTGTATACAGCTCAAAGAACGCTTAGTAGCACCTTGATTTTTAAGAGTGAAGGGACCAGTTGCAACAGGTATTAAAAAGTCAAGTAAAGCAATATACAAGTAAACATTTAATAATTAAATATTGATCTAGGTGAATGGACAATGCAAGCCTGACTGTTTAAAACATGTGAATGCATAGAAATATAACATTGTAAACATAACATTGTGCAGAGAGATTATTGAGATTAGTATATACTTTCACTCCATTACGAAGCATATCTCCAGCACTTAAACTGCTGAACTTTTTAATGTCTGCTTTGGGAAGGCACAGAGAAGATACAGTGGGACTCTTGTTACATCTATTTTTGTTACACCAAAATACAAGATACTAAAATGTACAGTGGATTTTTTTTTTTATGACACATAAAGCAGTTACAGACAATGAATGAAAAAGAATGACACCTGAATGTTGTGTCCTTACCCCATTGAACTGTGGTGTTTGTGTGTGTGTAGTTGGTGACTGCAGGAGAGGATGTACTTGTGTTCTACAATGACCGTGCATCATTTCAGACCCTGGTACAGATGATGCGTCTTGAGAGGGAGCGCATAGATGAGAACAGTGCTCTCAGGTGTGTAAAGATGAGTTTATGTATATCTGAGACAGGTGTGGCTTTCATCAGCATGTGTTATTGGTGAAGGTTTATTGTTTGATTTGATTTATATAATTAAAGGACAAAAATTTGCGTGCAATTTCTGAGCTGCTTAATGGCACACTCAAGTCATCATGAATAATTTAATCATCACTGATTTTACACAGGTACATAAATATCAACATATGATATCTCAGTTTGGTGGCTTTTTTTGTGCTGCTTAAAGATAAATGCAACAAACAGAGTACAAGACCAATGCTAACTTGACTGTGTTTATTAGCATATAAATCAGTGCAGATTGAGACTCTCAGAAATAAAGACGGGGAAAGACTGCATGGGCAAAAAGTGAAACAATTCAAGAATCATTCAAAATTTAAATAGCAAAGAACATGCAGTATGTAATATCAATAAATGATTTCGAGAATTTGGAAAAATGTCTATATTCAAGGGGCAAGGCACAGAACCCAAAGGCAGTTAACAACAGGCACTGTATTGAAAATCATTGCATGGGCTTTGAAAAACTTCCCAAAACCACTCTCTGTGAACACAGTTCATCACTGCATCCACAAAAGCGTAAATGCAAAGAGAAAACCATTTATAAACAGGATGCAGAAACACCACTGCATTCACTTTACCTTCTCTCATTTAAGATGGACAAAGTAAAACTTTCCTGTGGTCCGACAAATCAGAATTCTTTTTAGAAATTATGGATGGTCCATCCTCCAGGCTAAAGAGGAGAGGGACCATCTGGCTTGTTATAAGTGCACAGCCACATGGCATGGGTGACTTGCATATTGGTGAAGGCACTCTTAATGCTGAAAGATAGAAACAGATTTCAGAGCAACATGCTGCCATCCAGACAACATCTTTTTTGGAGAAGGCTTTGTTTATTCAATTGAAACAAGCCCAGACCTGTCACTGATAGAAAAAGTATTTGTGAATTTTGGAACAAAAAACTTTCACTTTCTGAACTACAGCAATTGGTCTCCTCAGTTCCTAAAGGTTTACAGAACGTTGTTAGAAGAAAATAAAAGGAGAGGTGATGCAACACAGTGGTAAACCTGCTCTGTACCAGCTTTTTTGGATGCTGGCATCAAATTCAAAATGGGCAAATATTTTTCAAAAACCTATTATCTTTTTTGGTAAAACATTTGAAATGTTCCCTTGTACTGTTTTCCATTAAATACAGGTTTAATTTATTTGCATAATTGCATTTTGTATTTATTTACAATTTTCACTGTGTCCCAACATTTTTAGAATTTAGGTTTGTATTTATTTGTCTTACATACTGCACTTGCATGTATTATGTGTTATACCTCCTGTGTTTTCCTGGACTCCAGGTATCATATCCACCTGGTAGAGTTGTTGGCTCTGTGTACAGAGGGTAAGAATGTCTACACTGAGATAAAGTGCAACTCTCTTCTCCCGCTTGATGACATTGTGCGAGTAGTCACACATGAGGACTGCATTCCTGAGGTTTGTGATTGTGAAAAGATGAAAGGTTCTTATTGTAAAACAGTAGCAGTAGGAATGCAGTAAAATGTGTATGTGCGTGCAAATGCATGTTTAATCTAAAAGGGACGCTTGAATGATAAGTTCTGTCTTTCTCAGGTGAAAATGGCATATGTGAATTTCCTGAATCACTGCTATGTCGATACAGAGGTGGAGATGAAGGAGATTTACACGAGCAATCATATGTGGAAACTGTTTGATGACTTTCTGGTGGACATTTGCAGGGTAAGGTGCTCTGATATAATTTAATTTATATATTATATTAGTTTGATTTAATAAATATTATTTTATTTTTCCAATTCAGGTGCTCTCAGAAAGTGTATTCTCTCTAAGGAATCTTAAAACATATGCTGCATCAGGCTAATCCTCAATAAAAGTATTTTAGATAAAGTATTTTAGCTAAATAGCCAAAGAAACTTGACAAATTTGAGTAGTCAGTTCTCGTGAACATGGTTAGAATGTGAGTATGTTTCCTAAACATGTTCATTGCAATAGACATCAAATTGCACATTTTGTGTAAACTCCTTTAAGATATTTTAGAAGCATTAGTTATATACATATAAGTCATGTGTAATTAAAAAGTAAGTCCATTGTGTCTGTCGCCTGTGTGATATCTGCTTTTCTGTTTGCAGGTGTGTAATAACACAAGTGATCGTAAACATGCAGACACTGTTTTGGAGCGATATGTCACTGAAACCATCATGAGCATTGTCACCACATTCTTCAGCTCACCTTTCTCTGACCAGAGCACCAGCTTGCAGGTGACCACAAGCATTGAAACCTCATTTTATCATTTTATATATATATATTTCTATATATATATTCCTAGATGTGCTTGTGATACTTTTGGTATCATAAAATCTCTCTCTCTCTCTCTCTCTCTCTCTCTCTCTCTCTCTCTCTCTCTATCAGACGCGTCAGCCAGTGTTTGTGCAGCTTCTGCAGGGAGTGTTTCGTGTATATCACTGTAACTGGTTGCTCCCTGGTCAGAAGGGCAGCGTGGAGGCCTGCATAAAAGTGATGAGTGAAGTTGGTAAGAGCTCATCGTACAGAAACAGTATCTGTTTATTCCGCTTAAAGATAAAACTACTCTATTGTTATTGATTAAATAATAATAGAAACCTTTTGAAATTTGTAGCATTTAAACTTTAGTATGAAGCACTTGGCAAGGAATGGAATATTTGCAGGTATTTAATCCCATAAAAATAAGAGCCCTCCAAATTCCTGTTGTTTAATAACTACACTAGCCCGTTGCACAAATGATTTGACATCTTTTGTCTAAACATTGGACAAATGGATGGTGGATTGGCTACTCAAAATATCCATAGTGTGAGTGAATGTGTGAGTGTCGCACTGAGAAGGACTGGTGTCACCTCCAGTGTGTGTTCCCACCCTGAGTCCAGTGATTCTAGGTAGGCTCCGGACCCACTGCAACCCCCTGAATTGAATAAGTGGTAACAGACAATGAATGAATGAATATGTGATTATTCTGTTTCTTAGATAGCAACACATTGATTTCTGCCAACTACTAGATTTTAGGTACTTTCATTCATTCATTCATTCATTATCTGTAACCGCTTATCCAGTTCAGGGTCGCGGTGGGTCCAGAGCCTACCTGGAGTCATTGGGCGCAAGGAAATACACCCTGGAGGGGGCGCTAGTCCTTCACAGGGCAACACGTACACACTCACACATTCACTCACACACTCACACCTACGAACACTTTTGATTCGCCAATCCACCTACCAACATGTGTTTTTGGACTGTGGGAGGAAACCGGAGCACCCGGAGGAAATGGGGAGAACACAACAAAATCCTCACAGACATTCACCCGGAGCGGAAATTAAACCCGCAACCTCCAGGTCCCTGGAGCTGTCTGACTGTGACACTACCTGCTGCACCACGGTGCCGCCGATTTTTGACTTTAAAGCTTTTATTATAGATTGAAATGTTATTTTATATCTGTGTCTTGCTTGTATGTGCTGTACAGCTAAGGGCCGAGCCATAGCCATCCCTGTGGATCTGGATTGTCAGGTGAATAATTTGTTCATCAAGTCCAACAACATAGTGCAAAAAACAGCTCTGAGCTGGAGGCTGTCTGCACGCAATGCTGCACGAAGAGATTCTGTCCTCACTGCATCCCGTGATTACCGCAACATCATAGAGAGACTGCAGGTGAGACACTGACCAAATGCTTTTATGACTGAATAGTTGTAATTAAGTCACAAACATTGATGATTATATAGGCTGGTTTAAATGTTTCAGATATGAAAGAGAGTACTCTTACTCTAAAAAGAGATTTATTTTGTGAGGAGGGATTCAAGAAATCCAGGGTTTGTGTTGTTAACAGTGTATTTATTTTCTTCTACCTCAGTGCCTTACTTTGTGTGTGTGTGTGTGTGTGTAGGACATTGTTTCTGCATTAGAAGAGAGGTTGAGGCCTTTGGTGCAGGCTGAGTTGTCTGTGTTGGTAGATGTTCTTCATCGTCCAGAGCTGCTCTTCCCTGAGCATACTGAAGCTCATCGCAAGTGTGAGAGTGGAGGATTCATCTGCAAGTACGAGCCCACAGTCTGTCCAACACAGTCCTACTTGTCTTGGGCACCACTTTCTCACTCATATCTTAGCATTACAACCCATGTACACTTTTTTTTCCTCAAATAAAACTGGAAAACGAACATTTAAAATTTCACCTCATTTATATGTATCACTAATCAAATTTAAGCAAATTCTTGACACTAACAAAAAGAACATTTTTTTTATCTTTACAATTCATGCTGAGTCAAGCTTCCTAATTGTGATTAATCAGAGATTTTACAGTGCATTTATTGCACTTAGTAAAGCAAAAAAAGTTATACCAATATTTGGAAATTCATAAATATTCTGATTCTTGTGCTGGTGACATAATTTGTAATAACATATATTGTATCAGAGTGGTGCCCTGTCCAGGATGTGTTCCTGTGTGGGGCCCAATGATTCTAAGTGAGCTCTGGACTTGAAAAACTTGTTTTAGAAAATGAATGAATGAATTAAAACATTTTTTTCCATGTTGGGTTCTGACACGTTTTTACACGTTTTAAATTGTCTTCATTTTATCATAGTAATGAAGAGAATTTTTATTTGTTTAAAGGCCTCTCATTTTCTCTGCATCTTCAAGAGGATACAGCTGTGGTTCTGAAATGTCTTCATTTTGTCTCTCTGCAGGCTGATTAAGCACACAAAGCAGCTTCTGGAGGAGAACGAGGAGCGTTTGTGCATTAAAGTTTTACAGACCCTCCGAGAAATGATGACCAAAGATAGAGGATATGGAGAGAAGGTAAAAGGAGAGGAGAGGAGAAAGATACTTAATACTTACATGGATCATATGTAAAAGACAGTGTGTGCCTACAAGAGCATACACATAAAGCTAGGACAAACAGGCAGATTGGAGTCTTAGCCCTGCTTTTGGAAATACTGAGTTATTATCTTTAGCTTGTAAAATCTTTTCTTACACTCTGTGCATGTATACTCGTGCTTTTAACATCTGTTAAATGTTTCTTCAAAGCACTTTATTAAGCATGTTTAATGGATAAGCTATTTGCATGTTTATTTAATATTATTTTAGCTTTGTGTTTAACCTTGTGTCCGCAATAATCACTGGCTTCATTTGACATGCGTACACATTTTCTAACACGACCTTCAATCCTCTTTTTCAGCTCATGGCATTTGATGATGAGATGGATGTAACTGAGGTTATTGTTTGTTTTCTCATTCTTTCTGTCTTCTCTCCCTGATCATTTATGTTCTTTCCTCATTCTCTTCCTTCTGTGTAGAGCTTTATGTGTAGTGTGCTCCTGGCTTTCTGCAGCCATGTGTAAATGTTAGGACATGATGGTGTTTAGGAATAGTTTGGGTTAGTCAAGATATTTCTTTTTCTCTTTTGCAGTTTTGCTTTTATTTCACTGTAAATGTCTAACGCAATGTTGCAGTCAGGAGTACATTATAAAAATGAAAAATTTGCTAAGCTTAAATTTATAAGGCAAGCAGCTGCACTGATTATTTTTTTTAACTTGCAGCCATTGGAACTCTAATTGGAAAACTAATAAAAATTCCCCCCAGCTTCTTGCATTTTTAAAGCTTAAACCTTATTGTTTTCTGAGCTATCATTCTTGATATTTATGACAGAAAACCTTAACTAAGCTAAAATATCTGTACTTGTTCTGTTTGAGATAATCAAGGGAGCTGGGCATCTCGCTACCTTATCATTTATGTTTAATTGACTTTGGATTCTTTTTTATGTTGTAGTATGTTCATGTAGCTTTTTCTGCAGTAGTTACACTATATGAGCAAACATCTGTAGACGCCCCTTATAATTTGTGAATTTAGCTAAGGTGCACCTTCTGTAGACACAGACATAGTACACACAGCTTGTCAATATAATCTTAATAGAAATGCAAGAAATGACATGGAATGCATTGGAGCAGTTGCAAATGTGCTTAGGTTCACCGTCAAGTCAAGAGGAAAAAGCCCCTCTTCAAAGGACTGTGGAACAGTGTAACTGCATTAGTGTGATGGTGCTCTTTCCAGTACCTTTGGGATGGGTTTGATCAGGTTATATGATCCAAAACTAATCAACCAACATCAATAACTGTCCTAATTACTGTTCAAGAGCTGGATGGCATTAAATCATCAAAGAAATGTTCTAGTATTTAATGTCAAATCAAATCTGGATAATTTATCTATTTGTAAATTAGATTTCAGAAGGATTGCATATATTGTTATTACTATTATTACTATTATTGCTTAAATATACTTAATGCTTTCTGAGTTTGAAGAAATGGTAATCAATGCTATTGTTAAAGTAACAACTGCGTTAATAAAAACATTCTGCAGTCTGTGACTTTTAGCATGCTCATGTTACCTTGTGCTTCTCACTAATTTTTCTAATAAATGTAGTCAATTGTAAATAATTTGATTATGAATTAACGGCACACCGCAGCCTATAATTGATATGGTAAGTCATATAAAAAACTGTCCCTCAGCTTGTAATGATGACAGTGTGTTGCATGGTGCTGTGTGTTTTTATGTTGTGTGCTAATGCATGGTGTTAATTGCTAACTCTGTGTTAGTGTTTTGTTGTCTGCTCTGCTTGCTCACTCAGCAGGTGGATGTGAGTCTGCCACCAAAACAGCAGGAGGATCAGAGGAGGGTAGGTCACCCTGACCCCTGACCTCTGGAATCACTCAAATCTGCACTAACCACACACACACAAATGCACCATGTGCTCAACCACGTGATCTGTTATGAGACACTTCATTTACATGTGAGAGATAATAGCAATATCGAGAAAGGATTAAAGCTACAGAAACAGAGTTAGACCGAAATGTTTTATTGAATATCACCATGTAATTTATACTCTGAAATTCATTAATATGAAGCCAAAGAAAAAGCGTGTAACACAATAGAAAAATTGTTTTAAATGTGACACAATTTTAAACATGAAAACTAGCAGTAAAGCAAATTTCCTTGTGAGCAGTATTTGTTTGAGATTGAAGCATTTAAGAAAAAAATAAGATCGACATATTGTCATATTTGATGAATGCATCATCACAGGGGGAGGCTCTGAGGCAGTTGCTGGTGAACCGTTACTATGGTAACTTCAGGACTGGTGGGAGGAGAGACAGTCTGACAGCCTTCGGTAACTCTGCTCTTACACCTGTAGGTCCAAACAAGAACCAGTCAGGTGAGGGTATGGAGGAAAAAGAGTTATTGAGTCCGTACAGAAACATCAAAACATCATTTGACAGTCTAAAATGTGCCAGTTCCATCAAAAATTATTGAATGTGTTTGTATTTGTGAAATTAGGCACCCTGAGTCGATCAGAAATGTCTCTGACAGAAGTGCAGTGTCATTTGGATCGTGAGGGAGCATCTGATCTGGTCATCGATCTCATCATGAACACAAATAGTGACCGTGTCTTTCATGAGAGCATCTTGTTAGCCATTGCCCTCCTGGAAGGTGGAAACACAACCATACAGGTCAGAACACTCTCCTGGAGTTAAAATGTATTAAACCTTCACTTACAAGTTACAGTTATTGTTCGTGTCAATTTAAAGGTATCGTTTCACACACATAGAGCATTAAAATTGTTATCAAGGGAAAAGAAAATATTTTTCATCAGAGAAAGATTTTTGTTTTTAATTTTTTATAAACATTGAATTAAATGAAAATTTTGTGGAAGTCCAGACTTAAAATTGTTGATAAAGTAATCAACTGAATAAAATGTAATTATTGATGTTGGTGATGATCTTTTTGTCTGTTACACTGCAGCTCTCCTTTTTTAAGCGTTTGACAGAGGATAAAAAGTCAGAGAAGTTCTTCCGAGTTTTTTATGACCGAATGAAAGCTGCCCAGCTGGAAATCAAAGCTACTGTTACTGTTAACACCAGTGACCTCAGCAACAAGCGTCGTGATGACCACAGTTCAGATCGTGATACACCTCAACGCAGGAGAGGTCAGCTATAATCATCATAAACTGTAGCTATGAATTTTGTGGTTGCTAATTGCTAATTTTTAAGTTTAACCTGAGCACATCAGACCTTGTGACCCAAACCTTGAGGACAGTGAAGCTTATTACCTTTCTTTATCTAGAAAAAGACTCTGTGGTGATGGTGACGGATGATGCACGTGAACAGCTGTTGGAGGCATCTGCTGTGACAAAGAAGGCCTTTGGTTCGTATCGGCGTGATGCTGACCCTGAAGAGGCATATGGTCATACTGATGGAGACAGGGGAGGTGGAGATAAAGGGACAGATCAAGGGGAGATGAGCCCTGTTATTCTCATCATGCAGCCAATATTGCGCTTCCTACAGCTGCTGTGTGAAAACCACAACAGAGACCTGCAGGTATTTGTTTGTGTGTGTGTGTGTGTGTGTGTGTGTGTTGCTTTACTTATGTTTTGAAGAATCACCTTTAGTAAACCTGTTAGGTAAATTGTTTCTCTGCATTTAACCCATCTGTGGTAATGAACACACAAACACACAGTAGTGAGCTATTCTTCACACACATTAGGGGCAGTGAACACACACACACAACCGGAGCAGTGGGCTGCCAACCACCTTGGCGTCCAGGGAGCAGTTTGTGGGTTAGGTGCCTTGCTCCAGGGAAATTCAGCTTTGGATAATTTTTTTCCAGCCAGTCCTGGGAATTGAACCAGTGACCCTCTGACTTCAAGCTCGCTTCTCTAAACTTAAGGCCATGACATCCGTGGTTTGTTCAAATATGTTTGAATTACACTCTATAACAGATAACATTTAGAATAATGTGATTTTGTGATTAATACTTTTTATGACTTATTTAGAGTGGGCCTAATAAACTGTTTATTCCAGGCTAGTATTTCCTGGATATTGCAAGAAATATCAGGACATGTAGAGGCCTCTTTTTTCTGAGCCGTTTCTGCTATATACCTCAGTTCATAACAGCCAACATGAGTGACAAATGGTGAATAGGCTTTTGGGGAGAGATAGAGATGACTTTTAGGTTAAATATTTTGTGAGAAAATCATATCAGCTATTTAATTAGAAGGAAATAGAGGAATTAATTTAAAAATGGTGGGCACCTCATGTATAAACTTATCAAAAAAAGGAGAACTGGATTTCACACTATGCTGGAGTACATGTAAACAAAATATTATTGGACTTAAATATTTAATATAACTCATGAATACCTTTGTTCTGTATGGTTTCTTAGATTAGCAACAGTGTATCTGCACTGTTGTGTATGTAGATGTTACTACTGACAGGATATGCTGTGATCTTGCAGTTAGATACAAAGAATATCAAAATACATTATAAAAATAGATATAAGACAATAATTAATACGTCATTTCATTTTTAATACCATACTCGTGTTATTCCTTCCCTTACAGAATTTTCTGCGCTGTCAGAACAATAAAAACAACTATAACCTGGTGTGTGAGACGCTGCAGTTTTTGGACTGTATTTGCGGTAGCACTACAGGAGGCCTGGGCTTACTGGGTCTTTACATTAACCAACAAAACGTGGCTCTCATCAACCAGACCATAGAGAGCCTCACCGAGTACTGCCAAGGACCTTGCCATGACAACCAGGTACATATAAACACAATGTTTCTCTAAATCTTTTTAGGCCTTAGACAAACCATATAACATTAATGGTTTATTGAACATATGGATGTGTGTATTTCTGTAGAATTGTATTGCCACTCATGAGTCTAATGGCATAGACATCATCATCGCTTTGATTCTGAATGACATAAATCCCCTGGGTAGAAAAAGGATGGACTTGGTGCTGGAGCTAAAGGTATGTTCCCATAGTTTCAATTCACATGAAGCTTTTTCTTTAGGCTTTGTATGTATCTTTTTTAGACAGTATGTATGTAAATGTAACATCTCCAAACTCGAGATTCAGATATCATGCAGTACATTTGTTATGCATCTGTTTGCAGTAGAATAAAATGTTATATGCTCATATTTCAGAATAATGCCTCTAAGCTGCTATTGGCCATAATGGAGAGTCGTCATGACAGTGAGAACGCAGAGAGGATTCTGTACAACATGAGGCCCAAAGAACTGGTGAGAGATGTTTTTAATTTGTATATTACCCTTGATATATCTGTATCCGTACGGCACCTAAGATTCAATTCGATACATCACACATGGTGCTACAGGTGAATAAGGATCTTCTCTGAGTCCCTGAGGACTGGTTTAAGTTCCACTGAGTTAAGGTAATATGTGTCAAAAGAAATGTGTTGTGTGTAAAGTATGTGTGTCTTTGCGCACTAGGTTGAGGTGATAAAGAAGGCCTACCAGCAGGGGGAAGCTGACTTTGATGAGGAGGAGGAGAATGGAGAGGATCATGCTGCATCTCCTCGCAATGTTGGCCACAATATCTACATTCTGGCACATCAGGTATATTCCCACAGAGCTTAAAGGCACACTCGCTCAGGGCTTAATATACCTTTATATCTTATGTGTAGTATTTTATTCTTTGATCTTTAAGCTGTCTCGGCACAACAAGGAACTGCAGCTGCTGCTGAAACCAAGTGGAGAAGACCAGGCGGTGGAGTACTACACTGAACACACTGCCCAGATAGAGGTGACACACTGATCTACATGCGTATGCACTCATACCCACAGACTTGCACACTTTTGCAATCACACATAAAACAAACTATTACTACGATTAACCGGTGATATGACCACATCGTGCAATCCTGTTTTGTTTGTTTGCTTGTGTATGTGCAGATAGTCCGTCAGGACCGCACTATGGAGCAGATAGTGTTTCCTGTACCTCATATATGTTCTTTCCTGACGAATGAGTCAAAGCTGCGAGTGTACTACAGCACAGAGAGGGACGAGCAGGGCAGCAAAATTAACGACTTTTTCCTGAGGGCAGATGACCTCTACAATGAGATGAGATGGCAAAAAAAACTACGGGGTATGTTTCTACTGTGGGTGGGACTTGGTGATGAGTCTAATGTATGTGTATGTACCATGAAGTACATAAATATACAATCAAAATTGGGATGAAATAAATGAAATTCAGATTCTTTTGTTTATTCTAACAGTTCCATGCTAATAATGTGTTGAAAGTAGATTCGTTTTTAGAAGAGAAAGTGCTGTTAAATATTTGTGCCTTTAAATATTGAAATGGCAACCTGCTAAAATACCTGACAATAGATGGTTCTTCATAAAACTATGAACTCCTAAGAAAAGAAATAATCAGCAGTTTGTTATTCATGTTTTTCCTGTTTTAAATAATACCCAAATAAGTCTGGATTGTGGAGTTAGTTTAAATATTTTTTTTTGTCTCAGAGTACTTTATGGCCTTAAATTGTATTCATTTGGTATGGTTTGGTTGGATTTTTTCCAGTAAACCATGCTGCTGCCAAGATATCTGTAAATAGCCTAAGAATGGTTTCATCTCAACTAGGGATGGTTGTGAGTGGTGTGATGGTGAATTTGAAATTTACAGTCCCATATGAAAAGCATTACTTGAAAACATTTAGTGTGTGTGTGTCTGTCTGTCTCTCTGTCTTTGTATTTCAGCCCAACCGGTGCTGTACTGGTGCAGTAGGAACATGTCATTCTGGAGTAATGTGTCCTTCAACCTTGCTGTACTCATTAATGTGTTGGTGGCATTCTTCTATCCTCTTGACAGTGTGAGCGACAGTAAGTCTCCAATAAATTCTCAGCAGATGTAAACAGTCATGTGGAGTTATGGAGCTATGGAGTTTATCACTTTTTCTATTTTCTGTGTTTGTGTTTATGTGCCTGTATTTCAGGTCAGCTGGACCCATCTCTCTCTCTGCTGCTCTGGGTATGTGTATTGGGCTCCTTTGGTTTTGTGCTGCTGTTGCCCAGTCCAAATGCAGTTCGGGTTTTGGTCATCTCCTCTGTTCTGCGACTAGGCTTCTCATTAGGCCTACAACACATGCTCTCTCTGCTGGGAACTTTTAATGTGAGTGTGTATATATATATGTATATAAATGAAATATGTCAAATAATTTATTCTTTGTGCTAAGAATGAAAAGTAATTACACTACTTATACTACTAAATTCTAATAATACTGATGAAACACTGAAGCTGTTAGTTAGCATCTCAGTGTATTTTCCCCTGTATTTGTTTTATATAGGTGTGTAATAAGATTGTTTTTCTGCTGAGTTTTGTGGGTAACCGGGGGACATTCACACGTGGTTACAAAGCAATGGTGATGGACAGAGAGTTCTTGTTCCACCTGCTCTATCTCCTCATCTGTACGCTCGGCCTCTGTGGACATGTCTTCTTCTACAGCTTACTGGTGACGTTTCAGTAAATTGTCAACATTACTTATTAATAGTAACAAATACATAGAACTATATAAATATCGGCTTGTGGATAATGCTGTATTTTCTGTTGCTGTTTACTGAAAAAGTAATTTATTACATATTACTAATTACATCTCTCTTTACTTCCTGGAAACAATGATATAACCTCATTGCTTTACATATGATTTACTATATCACACGTACATGCCTGCAGCACATGAAAAGTACAAGAAAAACATCTACTATTTTTCAGTAATTCATTTTTAAGAAGTTGTCAGTCACCTTAAAATAATTTTAAAATCTGTCACTAATTACAGAGCTGTTTCTGTTGCTAGTTTGTACAATGTCACTCTCAACATTGCTTCTGTCTTTAAAAAATCAAACACTCATAGTATGGCATTTTTGTTCTCCAGAAATGTGTAGGTTTAACTGGAACATGCATTCTGTTAACCCCACATATTGTCTATGTAGTATTTAAGGCTTTCGTTCTGTGTTGTGTTTGCTGCGAGCAGCTGTTTGACCTGGTGAACAGAGAGGAGACTCTACTCAATGTGATTAAGAGTGTGACTCGCAACGGCCGCTCCATTGTTCTGACCGCTGTGCTGGGGCTCATTCTGGTCTACCTCTTTTCCATTGTGGGATATATATTCTTTAAAGACGATTTCATCCTGGAGGTGGATCGCATCCCTAACAGCACCCTGGGTACAGAAATCTCTAGTGCACCCATATGTACATGTGTACAGACAGACAGAATTTAATGTTAAACCAAATTTGTTTTGAAATATAAACACAACACAATGTTAGATTAATTGGATCTTTACAAAACAATCTCATCCTCAAGCTTTGCGTAATCACACACACAAAATCATGTGCAGACAGAAGTTGCTAAAATGCAAAATTACTTAAAAGTTACTTAAAAATTTGTACTTTTATGCAATTATTCCTTTAAAACCTCAGTATTTTGTGTTATGTACTTAATTCTGGAACTTGCACTCTTAAAATAGTGTGTTTGTGTGTTTGTGTGTGTGTGTGTGTGTTACAGAGGAGGGTGTGAATTTGGCTAGTAGCTTTCTGTCTGGGGGGACGTGTAGTGTAGAGAATGGGTCTTGCCTGACTGTTGGGGAAGATGAAGGTCTGTAATAAAAATAATATTATTCCAATAAGTACTCCATTCTAAACTATAGTCAGCAGATTCTGATCCTTGTGTGTTTGGTGCTTTGCTATGTGCAGATGATGTTGAAAGGGCATGTGATTCACTGTGGATGTGTATGATTACTGTACTGAGTCATGGTCTGAGGAGTGGAGGAGGAGTTGGGGATGTGCTGCGCAAACCTTCTAAAGAGGTATGTTCACTTATTCCAAAAACACAAACATTTACCACAATGAAAAGTGCAATATCTGAATTTCACTATATATTCACCTGGATTTCACCATCCCTCTATATATATATATATATATATATATATATATATATATATATATATATATATATGATGGACTTATTTTTCTTAAATGCTTAACTTAAATGATGGAAATATTTACTGGGAGAATAAGCTTGTATATTCATTCATTCATTCATTCATTCATTCATTATCTGTAACTGCTTCTCCAATTCAGGGTTGTGGTGGGTCTGGGGCTTACCCAGAATCACTGGGCACAAGGCAGGAACACACCCTGGAGGGGGTGCCAATCCTTCACAGGGCGACACACACTCATGGACACTTTTGAGTCGCCAATCCACCTACCAATGTGTGTTTTTGGACCGTGGGAGGACACTGGGAGAACACACCAAACTCCTCATAGACAGTCACCCGGAGTGGGACACCCGTAGTGTCGCAGTCACACAGCTCCAGGGACCTGGAGGTTGTGGATTCGATTCCCGCTCCGGGTGACTGTCTGTGAAGAGTTTGGTGTGTTCTCCCCGTGTCCTTGTGGGTTTCCTCCAGGTGCTCCGGGTTCCTCCCACTCAAAAGTGTCCATAGATGTGAGAGTGTGAGTGTGTGTTGCCCTGTGAAGGACTGGCACCCCCTCCAGGGTGTGTTCCTGCGTTTTGCCCAATGATTCCAGGTAGGCTCTGGACCCACAGCGACCCTGAACTGAACAAGCGGTTACAGATAATGAATGTATGAATGAATCATTCATGCTGATTTGTTGACTGATGGTTAATCTCCACTACAAACACAGTAAAAGGAAGTCTTTGCGAAAAGTTAATGTCATATTTGTGTTTTGTGTGCAGGAGCCTCTATTTGCTGCAAGAGTTATCTATGACCTGCTGTTCTTCTTCCTGGTCATCATCATTGTTCTAAATCTGATCTTTGGTGTGATCATTGACACATTTGCAGACTTAAGGAGTGAGAAACAGAGGAAGGAGGAGGTGCTGAAAACCACCTGCTTTATATGTGGTGAGAATATATACACATAACCACTGTAAACATATGTAGAGCCTTAAAATCAAAGTGTATTTCTTAAACTCAAAGTGTATAGCTATGTCTAGATGTTATATATGTCTAAGATGAATATTATCAATGCTGATATAAAAGTTTCTGTGTGCATATATTTATGGAGTACATGATGTATATTTATGAGTATGTTTATTTACAAGTACTTATGGCATATTCCTTTAGGTTTGGAGAGAGATAAGTTTGATAATAAAACAGTAACCTTTGAGGAGCACATCAAAGAGGAGCACAACCTGTGGCATTACCTGTACTTCATCGTTCTGGTTCGAGTGAAGGACTCCACCGAGTACACTGGCCCTGAGAGCTATGTGGCCCAGATGATCAAGGTGGATTACAGTATTTAAGTAGAGTAAGATGTATATGCCTGTTTTGACATGTATCCATTCTAGCAGAGCTTTTGCAAGCTGGAATCTATTGATACTCCACAAGAAATGTTACATTTATATGCTCTTAAGGGACGTTTAGCTTAAATTTACTGTCATCCATCCCAGTGCTGCAGTGACACTGACGTTGTAGTGTGTTAGTGTGTGTTACACTGGTATTAGACAAATCAGTGCTTCTGGAGATTTTAAAAACTTTGTCAATGCATTGTCCACCCTATTAGACATCGTTGGCCCACCTTGTAGATGTAAAGTCAGAGACAGCAGGTCATCTGTTTCTGCATGGTTTGTGTTGGTCGTCCTGTAGTCTTTCAGTTAAGGTTATGGGATGCTGTCCACAGGACACTGTTGGGTGGATGGAATATTCTTACGCCAGCAGTGAGACTGTGTGTTTAAAAACTGCAGCTATGCTGTTGTGTCTGATCCATTTGTACCAGCACAATATACAGGAAGCCCGTGGTGGACAGTAACATAGTTAATGTAATTTGTTACTGTACTTTACTGTTATCTGTACTGGGTGGCACGCTGACAAAGCAGGTAGTGTCGCTGTCACACAGCTCCAGGGACCTGGAGTTTGTGGGTTCAAGCTCTGCTCCGGGTGAATGTCTGTGAGGAGTTTGGTGTGTTCTCCCCATGTCCGCATGGGTTTCCTCCCACCTTCCAAAAACACATGTTGGTAGGTGGATAGGTGACTCAAAAAGTGTTTCTAGGTGTGAATGTGTGACTGTGTGTCACCCTGCAAAGGACTGGTGCCCACTCCAGGGTGTTTTCCTTGCGGCCTTGCACATGCCACAAGGATAGATGAAAATCCCAACTTGCTGCAGCACCCCTTGTCACACAAATACAAATGCTTTCCATGTTTTGGCTAGTTTTTAATTAACAAAGGTCTACAAGGCTTACAGATTTGTTTTATTATTAAATTTACACTTGTAACTAAATTACCCATAAATCTTAAAGCAAACAGACAGTTACATTATCAATGATGTTACAGAAGCAAGCATAGCATTAGGAAACCCTGAGCTCGGAAGCTACCACACACAGGACTGTAGTATTACACACTAGAGTAGTCCACTATGCTTATGCTACTTCATAACAGCAGGTATTCATGCATAGGTTGTTATTTCACAGTCGTTTCATTACTCTTCACAGGAACACAATCTGGACTGGTTCCCACGTATGAGAGCCATGTCTCTGGTGAGCAGTGATGGAGAGGGAGAACAAAATGAGCTGCGATGTCTGCAGGAGAAGCTTGAGTCCACCATGAGACTTGTCTCCAACCTGACCAACCAACTTACTGAGCTCAAAGAGCAGGTGTGTGTTATATACGTTTATGTTACAGTACAGTAGAGTATTGAAAGATGTGAGCATACATCTGTATGTAAGATGGTTTATTTAGACAGCAATTGCATTTATCTTATGTAGATGACTGAGCAGAGGAAGCATAAGCAGAGAATTGGACTGCTGGGAAACCCTGCCCACCTGAATATTAACCCCCAACAGCCTGCCTGAGGAGTCTGACAGACAAGAAGGAACTTTCAAGAGTGTGTGGGTTGGGGGGGATATACCTACTGTACTTTGAAGACAGAAGCAGCCTTAAAAGACGGTGTGGTTTTCACTTGTCACATTAGAGAAGGTAAAGCACTTTCCGTTTTTATGAATGAGCACACACCATCTTCCAAACACTGATGCCTTTACAGAGAAGTGCCCTATCACCCAAGTGCCCTAAGTCTTTAATGAAGGATTTTCTGCCATTGAAGCTTGACACATTTCAAGACGCTAATATTTATGTTTTTAAAAAAGTACAAATTAATCTTGCTTTGCATTGGAACCTGTTACGTATTTGTGACACTGGTACTCAATTTGGTGCATTTAGGGCAGCAGTGACGCAATGCAGAATTGGAGCAAATGCTTCTGATGCCATAACCCTAATGGGTTGACTACTGTGGTACTAAATGATCTCTGCCCCCATTATATTGTGTGTAGCATGAATTTACAGATGACATTAGAAATCACCCACAAAGAGCCTTTGCACTGATTATAGTATTATGAGATGTTTTCAACGAGTGTCAAATTGTCAACAATTGTGTATGTGAAAAACCAACTAATTATTCTTTGATCTTTTAAGACTTGCCTTTATACTTTTGAAGGGTTTATATGTTTATTCACATAATCTGTCAATTTTTGTATTTTTGTTTCCTGTACACATTCTTGCACTATTGCAAGGAAACCAAAGATTTGTTTCACTAATTTTTCCATTTAACTTGATTACTGTTTGCCTCAACATTAAATTTTCAGATGAAAACCTGAAATCAGCATACATTACTTGACTTCATAGGTGCTCGTAATTACACCACCAGGAAAAAAAACCTTCTTACACACTGTATTTACAGTGTCATGGATATAATTTTAATTATAAGTTGATTATGTTCAAAAACAAGTATAACTTCAAAATAATTTATACAAAATACAAAAGTACAAATAAATGAATGTAAAGTGGCATGGTACATGTGGACTAGTGTAATGATCGCTATTTTGAAAACCAAATAATTTTCCATTAATGACAGACTAGATATTCAGATGCTATGTCCATGAAACGGCACGAGATTTGTGCACCTGGCTGGATTCCAAGTATGATAAAACAGCAGCTGATTCTGTATAACTGTGACATAGCAAAGATAAACAGCAGTCATGTGCGTGATTCTGATCAAAATTACAGCCTGATTATCTTTACTGCCACTGCTCGTCTGCAGAGGAAACCATTGAATAATTAAAACTGTTTGTTTCATTTACTAAATGTTTGTTCAACATGTAAAAATGCTTTTGCATGTCTGCACAGCAGGATACCAATTTAAATTTTGCTACTGCGATCTGTTGAAATGTTTTCAAACAGCTTAGATTTACAGGTATTTACAAACACAACACTAGATTCTCCTTTAACAGCAAACATGAGGAAATTACTAGTGTTCAAAATAAGTTACATTTTTCTGTATTTTGATGTAGTAATGAGAAAAAAATAGTTTCATAAAACAAAATGAGATGATTTCTGTACAAGTTGATGGCTCAGTATAGGTACAGTAAACTAACACTGAAGTTTTATAATGTTGAGGGACACATAAAAGGAAATGCATTTTTTCCCCCATCCTGTTCAAACATGAGCACAAATAGAACATGTAATTTTGCTTTTCCAGGAAATGTTCTCTACTGACACTGACCAGCTTAAAATAGTGCAGTTCACTTGAAGCCTCAATCAGGATTAGTGAAAGGGTGGAGTGTGAGTGGGAGAAGTAGGGCTGACACCAGTAGCATAAATGACAATCATTGATTTGTTTCTATAAGGCTGTTGTGTGGGTATTTTTTCCATGTTTTCTTCTGTTTGAGATATGTATTAACAATAACTAAAACACCCTCAGTGAGACATTAAACAAAATTTTGTGTTTGGCACGTTAATGACATTTTACCACCTAAAATTTAAATTCACATATCTTGGGAAAATGTAAACCTCTCCCAAATGAAATCTTAAATATTGCTTAATGGAATGTATAAATCATAACTACAAAGGAATAGAAAAAAAATTGAGACTAAAATAACATTTTTAAAAAATTGAAGAAAAAAAATATATTACCTTAGAAAAATGTCAAAAAACCTTTAACCACACCAATCATCTGTGTCTCCAGTCTGCACTGGCATCACGTGAGCATAGCAACATACATGTAAACACACACTCACACACCAACACACCCCAACACTAGGGTTCATCATCATTAAACTGGATTCCAGTTATCAAGCTGGTTCATAAACAAGAAAAATTAAACAAAGACTTGAAAGTAAAAAGTCCTCCGGTTCATGCTGTGCTCTGTATGCTTGAGCACAAAAGAATTCAGAAAGAGAATAATGAAGCACAGCTGCTGGCTGATCAGTAGCGCACTCTTAGGGAGTGTTGCTGTGGTACAGGATGTTCAAGGTGCAGTGGTCACTGGTGGGCAGGAACAGTGAGAAGAGCCTCCTCTGCTAAACGGGATACAGCAACATTCTGTTCAAGAAAAGAGAACAGTGGCATAAGATGCAGAACCTCACAGGATTAGAATAAAATAATTTCTCAATCTCATATAATCACAACAGAAATTCACCAGGTAAGAATAACTTTTTTTTTTCAGCTTTTAAATATTTTTCATTGGGAACAGTGGTGCTTGAAACTTGGTTGTGTAGTTATAGATGAAAATTAACCAATATTACTACATATCTCTGTGGGAAAATATTTTTATACTTTGTGTTTCATGTAACACCTTGTTCAGTAATATTCATTCATTGTCTATAAGTGTTAATCCAGTTCAGGGTCACGGTAGGTCTGGAGTCGACCTAGAATCACTGGGCACAAAGCAACACACCATGGCTGGGGTGCTAGTACATCACAGGGCCCTTGTGCAGCAGCAATATCTGCAACTAAATATTTCCAGTTATTTATTTTTGATTTTGCACATCGGCTTGGAAGGATTTTAGCTTATTCCTCCATACAAAAGCTTTAACTCTTATGCTGGTGGGTTTCCTCCCATGATCTGCTTCAGGTCTTTCAACAACATTTCTATTGGATTAAGTTTAACCATTCTTTGGTAGAACAATTTGTGCTTAAGGTCATTGTCATTTTCGTTTAAACAAAAAATGATCCTTCTGGCTTCTTTCCATGATCTTCAGCAAACTGCAGATGGGTAGCCATGTTCTTTTTGGAGTGCAGCAGGCTCCCCTTTGTATCCTAGCCCTGTCCACCATTGTTGTTCAGTGTTTTCCTGATGTTGGGCTCATGAACATTAACATTAGCCAATGTGAGAAATGTGAGGCCATTTAGTTGCTTAGAAATTACACTGGGTTCTTCTGTGACCTGTGATTTGTTGGTCGACCACTCCTGGAGAACATAACACTGGTCTTCAATTTCCTCCCTTTGTACACAATCTGTGATTGTGGGTTGGTGCAGTCCAAACCTTTTACAGATTTTGCAAACGTTTCCAGCCTGATTGGCAACAACATTTCTTCTGAGGTGTTCAGAAATCTCCACTGTTTGTGCCACCCATAAATGTGTTGTAAAGATCAGACTTTGATTCCTGTTCTTTTAGTAAAACAGGGCACACACTCACACCTTGTCTTCCCATTGATTGAAAACAAAAAATTCACTTTGGCCACTCTCATAAGTAATATTGGATCATTTGCCTCAATAAATTACTAAGTCTAATATTTTAGTCTAATTTGGTTCTCATAATCAACTTTCACCAAAATTTGATGAAGTTTTAGGTCAAATAATTTGCAGAAATATATAAACTTTCAGGCACCAATTTAAACCTGCAAACAACCATTTATGCCAAAGTATAGCAATTATATCAGTTTAAGTTACATTTGCTGTATTTGAATGCTGAATGCTGAATTTTGAATGAAAATAAATAAATGTAAAAAAAAAAAAAAAAAACAATATCTCCCTAGCATGATGACTTGCGTTTTAGAACTCTGATTTGAACTCTTTATCACCACAACATTCCAAAACAATTTACTTTGTTACATACCTCAGGTTTGTCCCTGTGGGTGTTCACTGCTTCCACATTGAGATAGATGGACTCCACTTTGCACCCTTGCGTAACGGAACAGAGTAAAGGAGGGAAACTAATTACACGTTTATGTAAAAACACAAACAACCTTTGAGCAGCAAATAGGCATAAAGTCAGTTTACTCTGCAATTAACAAAACCACATTCTTCTTAACCACTGTTCCTCTTTATCACAGAGCAATTAAGTCCAAGTTAAAAGGTTTTCTCACCTATATTCAGCTATAATTATGAAGTCACATGTTGCACTGCAATTTCATGAGTGTGCGCATGTGAGTGGGATGTAAAAAAAAAAAACAGTATAAGGGGAGCACATCAGATGCACTCACCATAGGCCACTGGTGTTAGCTTCAGCACTGTGTGTAGGGGACACTTCAGGTAAGGCAACTCCTCTAAAATAAAATGGCACAAAAAGTGGTATAATGTTACATTTCCATTCATTATCAAAGTCTATATTATGTTAGAAATCCATCATGTTACCAAAGACATCTTTAAAAAAAAATCCCTATAACTCTTTACAAGGTGAATGACAGAGGGTATACCTGCACTTTTGTCCAGAAAGTAAGCAAGAAGGCAGCGCATAACAGCCTGGTGACAGATCACCAGAACATTCTCCTGCCTCTCCAACTCCATAATCACTGGCTCCAGTCGCTGCACCAGATCCTCATAAGACTACACATACAGAAAGATTCTGTTTAATTCAGCCATTTTATTTACAGCCTTTGTGCAAACACTATGATCTTCAGGCTCAAATTATTTTTTGGTCCTTGCCCTATTACTAAAATGGATCCAATGACATTAAGCCATTAAGTCAGTGGGTGTTCAAATTTGGCCTAAATTTACTTTCATAATAAAGCAGGCATTTTGTAGAGATAAAGCACTGAAATGTGCCATCTGGCCCATCATCACACAAAGTACAAACATTATTTTAAGATAAGACAATAATTCAGTTTTTAACTAAAACCTGTTTTTGGGAGAAAATAAACTGTTGAAAGTTGGGAGGTGGCCTGTGAGAACAGTTTCATAAAAATCGGAACAATTTAGTTAGAGTTAATTTACCTCTCCTTTAGGGTAACGGTAGCGGTACTTGTCCTGGTCACGCAGAGCAAATTCCAGAGGATAATGTTCCTGAATTTCTTCATACATCATCTCCTCGCACACCCCCTGCAGCAAGTAGCACAACATTGTTTACACCACAGGTCAAACGCATTAAAGAAATTATTATTTTTTTTTTTTTTGGTTTTTATTTTCCCCTCCCCATTTTTAGAGTCAACACAGTCACTTACAGCATCAATTTCATTTAGAGCTTTCCACTGTTCATACTGGACACCCAGAGCCTCAGCTGTTTGAATGGTTCTCTTCATCTGACTCGTCCAAACCTTCAGATCTTTTATATTCTGCTCTTGAATGAATTTGCCAAGGCAAAGTGCAAACTAACAGAGAAGAAGCAAAGAAAATTGTCAGAAATGAAAAATATGCTTGGCAAATATTATGAAATCACCAAATTGAGGATATTCACACTGCTTTTTTATGCAAAATAAAACAAAAAAAATATATAGCTAATTTGAAATTTGCTTGAAAAATACCTCATACAATTTATTTAGTGGCAAATTTTCCCAGATATTACAGAGAGGGAAAAAAAGAACTCACTCAATGTTGAGAAAAAATATTTGTAATTATCAACATAATTTACAGACATACACAAATATATTTACATTTATGTATGTATCTATGTATGTTGTGGTGGTGTAGCGTGTGCAGCTTGGACTTGAAACTTTTCCCATGTCACCCATTTCCACCAGAAATTTTCAAGATCTGAACATTTTGCTGGCCGTGACATTGTGTTGATTTGCCATTCCTCAAGAAAGCTCAGAATGTAACAAAAAAGTGTCCAAAAGCTGCTAAGGAAATGATGGCCATCTACTTGGTCTTTCACCTGACCTGCAAACTTGTATCACAAATAAATTTTCCCAACTCATTTTTGTTCATTTTCATTACAATGGCACCAAATAAAAGCAACATCTCCATGATCAATGCTGATCCATGATTCATCACAGAGTATCTTTTCAATTTCGTTGTACTAGTACAATGACAATAAAGACATTCTATTCTATTCTGTATTCACTACATTTAGTAAGGGAACATAATTGTACCATATTCTAAATTAATTGTAGATTTTAAAGTTGTGTTGTTTTCATTTGCAGAATTTAGATTTCCTTCTTGAATGACTTTTATCATCCTTCCATTGCTTCAACTGACTACTCTCTTGCTTGGCACTTATTTTCTTAGAATTAGCCAAGTCCAACAGCTGGAATCTGTATGCTCTCTAGCAGAATAGTTTTTAATGTTGTTACACCGTTATGCGTTTTGAGAGCTTGTATTCAGTAAAGGGAAATGTATGTTCTGTGGGGATGATTTAAGGTGTTTCACTTGGCCCGTCTGCATCTATCAAAATGTTATTTCATCTCATTTTAAAGCCAATCTTCTAGATTGATCACTGCAATTAATTTTGCACCTGCCAATTGCATACAGCCAGAGTTACATCTTTATTTCCTATTTTAAAAATAATTGAGTAAATCGATAAAACAAGACTGTAAACAGGTAACACACACCTCTTTGCCACGGATTGACAGGCCAGAGTCTCCACCGATGCGTCCCCTGAGGTTTAGTTCACTCTCTCCGTGACGACATAGATAGATGGAGCGTGGTGTGATGTGGATATTCATCAAGTAGTACACAATCCGGCTCTGAATATGATCCAGCACCCGATTCACTAAATACCGCCGCCCCACATCCATCACCTTAATGTATGACAGGTCCCTGTTTAAAAATAAATTAATTAATTTACAAACCTACAACAGATGCATTCTGGACAGTTTTGTTCATAATTAGAGGTGTCAATCAATTAAAACATTTATAATGAGTTAATCACTGCCATTATTTATGATTAATCGCGAGTTAAAATGCTAGTATTTCTTTTTTTCTGAAATGCGTAGGAGGTACACACAACAAATTGGTTAGAGGAAACTTATTTTTACTTCTTTATAATTTTTCAGAATATTTTAATTGGAATTTCTGAACTCTCTCCCTGAAACTTAGAAAATTAACATCAAATACAATGAAGCTCGGACAAGCTTTCATTGCAGCACTGAGCTCAAGGCTCAAACAATAAAACATCTCCATATTCTAGCTTCAACAACTTTATAAGAGATAAATGTGTGGATTAAGTGAGGAAAGAGGGGGGGGGGGGGGTTTAAAAAAAGAAGAATTGCCGAACTTCTCACAACAGCTGTTTGTGTGTGTGCATCTTGCATTAACGCTAATAGCATTATCTATAATTTGCGACGTTGTTTGGATGATGGTTTAAACATCCAGAAAAGTAGGATTATAAAATACCTACCTGTCCAAAATCTCATCCAGTGGTTGATAAGAATTTTCATAACATTTGATCCTCTTCATAAAGTCCTGAATGGCTTCCTCAGTGTTACAGTCAGTGTAGTCTGGACTGCCCAATTTCACCTGCTGCTCAGACACACAAAATACTTAGAGATTTTGCTAAATTCACCAATTTAACTAATTTTAGCTGCATTTGCATGCTTATAAATGTGTCAATCTCTTCAATATAAAACTACAGACTTACTACAATGTTCTGGGCAATAACTTCAGGGTCTTCACACACAGACTCAACAAAAAATACCTGCCAAGCAGAGATTAATTAGACCCACACTGGCTTCAGCAAGAATTAACTCACAACTGGGAGTATAAATAAACTGTTTGTATCAGAGGAACTAGTTAGTACCTTGTAGCCATTCTGATCTGCAAACCTGATGATCATACTCCTCCTATCTCTTGTAGTATTTGTGGCATCAAACACCTGCAGAATCACATGTATTCAAACTCAGACACATTACCTCTCTGTTTTGTTCTTTTAGTAAGTAAAAAAAAAGTATGTTTTGACAATTGCAAAGTTGACATCTTTGGTGACATAATACAGAATAAATAATAAAATGGGAATCTACTCACAGCCACATGGCCTCCTTCCACACTGAGGTACTGTCTGACATCATTCAGTGCTGTCAGAGCACACTGTCTGAAAATACACATGAAAAAAAGTCAGTACAACTTGTTACAAAACAAGTTCAAATCATAAACACACAGAAGCGCACACACAATCTTACTTCCTGATCTTTAGTCCCTCTTCATTATCAGGACGGAAGAACTCAAAGTTCTTGTAGATCTTCACACACTCCCTCCGATACTGTCCAACATTAAATTCTACAAATACAATAAATAAATAAGTAAATAGATAGGTAGATTTTTAAAAATCTTATGTCACTGTAATACTTGAATCAAATAATACAACAATGACATGCTGACATGTATATAGACCAGAGGCTAATGTAACATTGTACATATACATACTAGTTATCTAGGCAGGTAATATTTTTCTGAAGTGTTTAAACATTTTAAAGATTATCTGGGTGTTTTTTCTATATTATTGTCTTATTCTGTCTAGTTAAGAGTTAAATTTCGGTGCAACATCAGTTTTAGTGTCAGTTTTTAGAGCACTATTAATGAAAACAAGACAAACCAATTTATAAGACATCACTTTGCACAGAGCAGCAGTACTCAAAGTATAATATATATGATTTGTTTAAAATTGCTCCGATATTGTTTGTATCAATACATCCTAACCAGGAATTAGAGTGCTTGGATGCCTGTGTTTAAAATACCTTTAGTTGGCACACCAATCCAGTTGAGGTAGCGAGTGAGTTTCTTAGAAATATAGGTTTTTCCTCTTGCTGGCAAACCCACAGTCACAATGAGGGTGGGACAGTTTGTCATACATACTGAAAGAAAGAGAGAAAGACACATTCAATTATTAATTTTTCCATATCCTCTATACTGTCACCGTAGGTCTGGAGCCTACTGGATGTGAGGCAGGAACACACCCTGGATGGGGTGCCAGTCCATCATAGGTGAAAAATAGACAAACAAAAAGAAAGCCGACAATATAGAGTAAAAACAGCAAATACTTTGGATTATTCTGTGCATTACAAAGATATAGGAAAAGAATAGAAACAAATGGCAAACTGCAACAAGGACACACTGAACTGAACAGTAAAATGAATGCTCTCTTTGTTCATTGCTCAGTGGATCTCTTTTCAAAGAGCTAACCATGCAGGGAGGCTATAGAGCAGCAACACACACAAGCATGCACACCCCCTCAACTTCAAATGTATTGAATTAGTGTAAGAATCATTATACAAATGAAACCTCAGTGATTTATATTGCTTTAACTCAACGTACTTACACTGCTTCATAGAAAAGGGGAGATTGTGGGAACACCGTAAGTTCACCCCAACAGGGATTAGAGCTTATATATGTTTAGTTTAATTTAGTTCAACTCACTGCAGCTCAAAGAAACACTATGTAATGTGAAGCTAAAATAATTAGTGAAGTAAAACCAGTCATGAATAGTGTGCCAAACTATAGTAAAAAAAGATTCTTGGCCAATGTATCTTTATAGAGGTGCCCAATTACTCCAGGAATGCTGCACATCAATTACCATCTGTGTGCTTATTACATGTCAACAAATACAACAAAGCATTCTTAGAAAATTTATCAAGACATTTATGACTGCAAGTGATATGACAATATCCATAATTAACTGATACATGTTTTGGCGCACATGTTGGATACTATAACATAGTTGGTCATCCTACTACAGACTCCATATGAACACTGTACACACTCAAACAGAGTCAAATCATGGGCCTCCAGATTTCCCGACACTCCCTTTACCTATCAGTCAACTGTAATGACACTGTGGCCAATCAGGTAAATTAAAGCTTAGTTTCCAGAATAAAACCTAGTCTAATTCTTAAAATACCTGACTCGGCTCCTTTCATATGTTTATGTTTAAGCCAGGAAAAGACCAAAATATGTGCTGAGATCTAGTCAACACACTTTCACTAGACTTCAGAGCTCAGAAGGAGAATGGAAGAAGAGGGTATTATCTAACATGTCATGGCTCAAACTAAGTGCAGCGAAGGGCAGAGGGAAGTGGAGCGGTGGTAGGAGAGGGCTGACAGGGTCATAAAACATTTCTGCTTGTTTTTACATTTTCCACAACACCACACATACATCAGTGCCAGGTATTTCTCAGCACTGCCAGGCTTTACACACACACACGTATATAAACAATCTTATTGGCCTCAGGACATAAATATACTAGCCTCGCAAAATTACAAAATAATAAGAACATTAAACACTCTCCCTTGGTACTCCTTATTTTTAACTTTACCCAACTACCAAGGACTTTATAGCTCTTAATGTCTATGTCTTAGAGCAGGGCAAAATACTCTTCATACGACACACTAGAGATGCAAATATAATACAATTCATTAATATGATGATCACTTTAAAAATGATATAAAATGTATTTATTTATGAAAATATTGATTGGGCCATGTTTAAAACTAGGTCTACACAGGTTGGGAAGAAAACACATCACTTAATTATATTCTTAGCTGTGCACAAAAGCCTAACATCTCTAGACAAAAATACTGCCATGGGCAGAAAAAAAAAAACACTTTCTTTTCTGGTCAGACGTCTGCACTTAAAAATACTTTATATAATAAAGTAAAATATTTTTTTTTATTAAATTGGGGTGTAAAATGAACAGTGAATATTCAGTTTTGTACATGATGATACCTCGCCCAACACCGGTCTATGCCTTTAACGCTAGCATCGGATGATACCGGTGATCCCTGCATCACTGTCAGCACCGTTCCCGCCCTGATCCAGGGCTCGCGTTAGAGTTGAGTGTATGCTCTGTCCTCACAGGTAAGAGACCGTGCAACATCTCTGCAGCAGGTCTCGGGGAAACCTTAAATATATGAGAACATGACTTATTAGAACCCAAACCGACTGAACTCGGTGACCCCGGTACAGCAACGTGATGGGGAACATCAGAAGAGCTCGGATCCGGGAAAACAGTCAATTCTCCTTTCTCGGTTGCATCACTTTGCGGCCTTCAGTCGTACACTGCTTCGGCGAGGCTTTAAACCCGTTCGCAGAGAGCGACACCACCACCACACGGCTTTAGAGCGCTAACGTTAACCGACACCTTAACCGCTGTTAGCTTCATTCTCCAGTACCCGGTTCCACCTTAAACAGGGAACGTATAATGCGATTATGAAGTGGCACTCTTTAAGGTGGCACAGAAAATTAAATAAGCAACTTTCACCTTCGTATGCTGCACTGATTTTAACTTCTGGACCATTTAAGGTGGAGCGGGTAATGATAATTCGAATGAACAAGGAGTTTCGCTCGGCCGTTAAACTACCGCTGTGCCTGTTCTCTGTAGCAGAACTCACCTCTCCTCTGAGAAGTGTGTTTTTCCGGGAGGCCGTTTTTGCACGGCATCCATATCTTGCGCAGCGGGTTCTGAGTGAGCTCGCGCGGCACTGCCGACATCGTCGTATCTTCTGTGGAGCTCATCCCGGTGGCGTTAACATCCCGCATTGACTCGCACCTCCAGTCTCCCGGTCTCCTCTGAGCGTGAAAGCACGAGACTGGGGGTTGCTCGCGCTGCAACTACTTATGTCATATCGGCTGAGGAGCTCGAGGACCAGCTTTACCGTAAAACCCTGAAAAAATGCGCACCACCAAACAGACAACTCCCCTCCAGCCCATAGACAGAGATACACGATGTGCTCTTATATTCACAGATCCCAGCTGTCCGAACTTTAACATTTGCAAGATGCACGAATTATTTCGAAACCCACATTTTCCAATGAACTCGGGTGAAATAACACAGTAGATCCTATTTTTAAGAACAGTGAATATCAAATTGTCTTTTGTAACCGTGGTGTTGTAATATGCTGGAAGAGATATAATAGATAAGTAATCCGCATTTCTGCTTTGTAACTTCAGACAGAAGTCAGACAGGGCAAATTCAGACAGAGATGGCTTCAAAAACCTAAGAAACCAATTCCGTCAATTTGTGGGGTGGGACATTTGAGCTGCAAGCAAGCAGCAGATGGGTAAGTGGATATTGACGAGGAACAATTGCAAATCCATTGATCCGTGCATACAAAATCATAGCCACTTTTAATGCTTTGATGTTAGGTCACAGGACACAGATGTTGGTCGAGAGGGCCTGGCTCGCATTCTCCATTCTGCTTAATGCTAAAGGTGTTTGAAGGGTTGAGGTCAGGTATCTGTGTGGGCCAGTCAGGTTCTTCCACACTTAACTCACTCAACCATGATTTTATGAGGCACAGTCTTGATGGAACAGAAAAGGTCTTTCCCCAAACTGTTTCCACAAGGTTGGAAGCATGCAATTGTCCAAAATGTTTTGTGGTATCCTGAAACAATTTTGGTTTTAACTTGCCCTCACCCACTTTGCCATGCAACATTCCCTCTGGAGAATCCTTGGACATGTAAGTGTGTGTTGCCCTGTGAAAAACTGGCGCCCCCTGCAGGGTTTGCTTTGCACCCACTGATTCCGGGTAGACTCTGGACCTACCACGACCCTGAATGGGATAAGCAGTTTCAGACAATAAATGAATGAATGTTTGTAACGGCAAGCTGCGTGGCTAGGTGCTTGGTGCTGCAGCTGTGGAACTGAAAGAAACACCTGAATTAAATGGTAGACGATGCTTCTCAATATTTTTGTCCATATAGTGTATTTCACCTGTGTTGTAAATCATTTTTCTTATTCTTAAGATAATTCAGGATGCGACCACCTTGGTGACTTTGTATAATGCAATTACCATGCCTTTTGTTCCAACCATTTGAGTCAAGCTGCAGACAGACTGAATGTCCCCAACACATCAGGGGTTCTCCATTTCTGTTAACCTGATTGCTATGGTAATTGATTGGGTGTGGTTAAGGGTGGATGGATCACTGTGTTATTCTTAAAAGGGTATTGTACAGAGAGAGTTTCAGACTTGTTTAGGAAAATACCCAATAAACTTAATTTCATCTCTACTTTTCGAGTCTCCTCTCCTATTTTCAAGAAACAACTTGCCAGCAGAAAAACAACAACTTCCACTGATGAAAGCAGGAACAAAAGAACAAATTTAAAAGACAACACCTGCCCACTGCTCCTTGTGTCTGACACTATCAATTTAATCTCTGTAAAATTTCTTGTCAGAAAGACACATTAAACACTGTATAATTTCAACCAATTGTAAAAAAAAAAAAAAAAAGAACAGTATGTCGCATGTATAGGGCAGATGGCCAGGCTTATTTTCCCCCACAAATTTTGGCCATTGATTCAGCTGTATTTTCACGAATGGTTTAAATAATCCGGATTACTGAAATACGTTATTGTTCCAACACTATCCATAGGTATAAGCGATTCAGAATTACCGTATTTCGGTGGGGAGAGGAGCCCACCTTAGGAAAAAAAACATGTACAACTGTAAGGGTTATAGAGTTCTCAAAACACAGAAGTCTGTCGCTGTTCACATGCAGCGCACATGGGCTGCGAATGTTGATACGGTTCTGACCAATCAGAGGCCGCGACAGAGAGCGCTCGACCAATAGGAGGCAAATGTCTCTGCTCGAGAAGGCGTGCACAGCGGAGGGGCTCCCTGCAGTAAACAGCGTGGTGGAACTGGACAGCTCGTGCTTTTCAGAGAAAACCATCAGCGTGAAGCGCAGCCTTTTCATATTCAAAGCATTCAATCATTGTGCTGCTTTTACTGATTATTCAGGAGTGAAAGCAGCCTTCAGCACTAACAGACAGGCTATATAATAGATTGTGCAACTTACTTCATGTAAATGATAGCGTACATAAAAAAAACATAGTTCAAAATTGCCCACATTTGGGCTTGTCCTCTGCCGAGAAATAAAAAAAAAAACATAAAGGTGTCAAGTCCCATGTATAAAAACAACTTGGGTTCATGGGAAGTTCATCGACCCACAATACTGTACACTATACTCAGACGTATTGCCACATAGTCTGTACATGATGTTCATACTCTGAACACGCATCATGCTATTGGTCGCCGTGAAAACGTGATCATTCTATTGGTTTAAGCCCATCTTATCATGCTCCTGCGCATAATATATTTTGAGGAATCTTTCCTCGGTGGATCGTCCTAAGATCTGTTCAAACATAAGACAGCTCATTTTCAAGTAGATTAATCACACTGTTTTACACATTGCTGATTTATACAATAAGGTACATTTTCAAATATATTCTGCTCTAAATTAATCTAAGGCTTGTATCCGTTTTATTTACGCCATCTCAGTGCTAAAGTGCCCCGTCTACAGACGACATGGTACAACTGCACATTTAAGGTGGAACAGGAAATCCGAATAAGCTGTCGAAAGCTAACATCGACTTGAGTTACTTAGGGGATGTATATGTGTAAACGTTTATAGTGCCTGCGGTTATCTTTTTGAAAGTCTACAAGGACATTTGTGCTGATACACATCATTCCAAACTCATTCAGAAGGTATTCACTGAATTGAACCCCGTCACTCCAAAGAGCACAGTTCAGCTGGTCCACTGGTAAATAAATGCTAGGGAGCTTTATACCCTCTACCCCAGGTCTGGCACTCAGCATTGATCTAAGGCTCATGTGAGACGGCTGCAAAGCATCTTTTTCTAGTAATGAGTTTCTATAAAGATTATACAGGCTGTGAATACACATTTGTTTTGTGCATCTGTGTCAGCAATGCATCCAGCTTAAAGGAGCCGAACTTTAAGTGAGAATTGTGTCTGGAAGAGGTGGGCGGATCGATCAAATATCGATCATATCGATTCCAACGCTGGTATTGGTATTGAGCAATACTCGTGTAAAAAGATCGATACTCAAGCTTTTTTCTCTGCAGCACGCACTGACTGCTGCGCACTCGGATTCATTAAAGTCTACTCTCTGTCTGTGTGTGACTCAGCGCGGACCGATACTAAAATTCCCAGTGTCGCCCACCTCTAGTGTCTGGATACTTTTGATCATGTACTGGACATGCTGGACAAAGTAGAATATGTGCCATCTAGTGGATAAATCCTGAATCATACCTTGCTCACGATGATAAACTCAGGGGGTTCAAGTAATCTACACATTTTTCAAGAGAGAAATGTATACAAAAAAAAAAAAAAAAATTATATATACATATATATATATATGTATATATACTTTTTTTTAAATGTTTGCCAGTCTAAGTCAGATACATAATAGGACAAATATTTTTAATTAATTAATTTATTTATTGTACATTTTTAGGAGAGTTCTTAAGACTCAAGAAACAAACTAATGGTATCAAAGTATCTTCAGTAAGAACAAATTCAGAGGTTTATTTAATTTCCTGCCAATTCAAACAAGTAATTTCCTTCATAATATAAGAGGTAAATTAACTGCTTTTATTTCACGAAAATAAATAAACTGTAAATAAATAGTAAAAACAGAGATTCACCAGTGGTAATTCTTTTTATAGCCACTAGATGACACAATGTCGTAGCAAACACAGCAGATTGTGTGTGTGTGTGTGTGTTTGTGTTAGTCAGAAGGGTATACCACAAAGCAGGATTTCTCAGCTAGATAACTTAAGCCCAAAGTTGAGGACTGTCCAAGCTGTTTTCCTAATGGATGGGCTTGACTTTGGGCTTACGCTATCTAGCTAAACAGAGAAATCCTTCTTTGTGGAATCTCTGAATTTATTTTTATGGGCCTTCATTTCATTTGTGGTTCACAAGCATTTCCTGTAGCCCCCACCCCTTTTTGTACATACGAATACACAGTGTTAACGCTGTTCAAAAATTATTTTTAAATTTGGCTTACCCCCAACCATTTACGCACTTCCATTTATGGATGACCATCAGTATGGTCCCTTTTAGTTGGACACTGTTGAGTAGCCAATCCACCTACCAACATGTGTTTTGCTCCATGGGAGGAAACTGGAGCACTTGGAGGAAACCTGAGCGCCTGGAGGAAACACGCAGATGCAGGGAAAAAGCAGGACTCTGGAGCTGTGTGACAGCAACACTACCTGTAGCACCACAGTGCCACCCATTTTACAAATAATGTCTCTATAAATCTATCCTTCTCAGGTTCACTAGCAAATTCACAAAGATACTGTTTATGATTCTAAATACAACTTTAGATTCACTGCAGTTTGTAGATTTCACTTAAAATGAACTGTTTATAATTCCAGTCCAGTACATTCTTGAAAAATTCAGCAAATATTTCCTCACCATTCTCTAGCGCTCTGGTTTCTGTGTGCTGGTGCTTGTGCTAGGCCCTGGCTCTGTAATAGGAATCAAACAAAGTGGTTCTGATGAAAACACAAAACTCTACACCACACAGAACATTTTGATTTTGATGTGAGAACAGTATTATTATATACAGCACTATACAGCACTGTTAATAATAGGGCAGCACGGTGGTAGTGTCACGGTCACATAGCTCCAGGGACCTGGAGGTTGTGGGTTCGATTCCCGCTCTGGATGACTGTCTATGAGGACTGTCTATTAGTGTGTTCTCCCTGTGTCTGTGTGGGTTTCCTCCGGGTGCTTCCTTCCACAGTCCAAAAACACACGTTTGTAGGTGGACTGGCGACTCAAAAGTGTCCGTAGCTGTGAGTGTGTGTTGCACTGTGAAGGACTTGCGCCCCCTCCAGGGTGTGTTCCTGCCTTGCGCCCAATGATTCCAGGTGGGCTCTGGACCCACCACGACCCTGAACTTGATAAGCAGTTACAGATAATGAATGAATGAATGACCATTAATAATATGTATTTAAATATTTACAGTATGATCACCCACATAGTACAGATCATTCAGTGTGCACTGGGTCTGTAGGGCTACAGTGTACAGTGATGCATACCAGTCTTATTCAGTCAGTGTCTGCAAATACAGGCATGCATATGCCCACAAAATCCACACATTCACACAAACATACACACTTGTGTTATCTCTGTCCTTCAGGTCTCCTGCATCCCTATGTGGGGCAGACAGATTTCTTACATAACAGCCTGACACATCTGAGCCCATAATACCTCACATCTGAGAACATTATGTGTGTTTGTGTGTGTGAAAGAGAGAGAGAGAGAGAGAGAGAGAGAGAGAGAGAGAGAGAGAGAGAATCAATGTGTGTATTTATATGCTGCAGTATTACATCATGCATATGCATAACTGTGAATTTGCCTGCCATTTCCTAAATTAATAAGTATTCATAGAATGAAACATAAATCTACAAATTAGATACTGACACACAAACAAGCACACACTTGCTGGAGAGAGAAACAGCGCTTGCTGAAGGCTGAAGGGGATTTGAGGGAGTGCAGTTGAACTTTCACACAGATACTGCAGAGAGAAAGGGAGGGGGTGGGAATGAGAGAAAGAGGGAGCGAGAGAGAGAGAGAGGGGAAAACAGGGAGGGATAACCAGAGAAGGGAAAAAGAATAGGCAGTGAAGCAACAGAATGAGTGATATAAAAGAAAAGAAAAAACAACAATGGAGACACAATGAAGATTGAAACAATAACAAAGCACGTCCAATAGGTTGGCAGTGTAACCTTTGTCTATGCAGAAATACGAAAAGGACACTACACCATTTCAGAAAGACTTTCCAAGATTATATTTATCCTGTCCGACGACAGGATTTACCAAACACCAAAACACAGACCAGAGAAAGAAAGACAGATGGGAAAGCGGAGGGAGGGAGAAATAGATCAAGTCAAAAAATGAGGCAGAAAATAGATGTATAAATAGAGGTATAAAGAAGGTGTTAAAAACTGCAATTTATCAGTATTATCCAAAAGACCACAACTAGTTACCTAGGACAGGTTACCATGGTAACTCACCCCTTGTAGACCTCACTGCTGACATACTCCTAGCCCTGCCGTCAAACACACCCTCCTTATTGCATGCGTGCACACACACACACACACACACACACACCACACTGCCCACAGACACGTAATTCATGGAACAAATGTTGGTGCAGTTAAACTTCCATAAACATACATTACCATTTCTGTACAGTATTACAGTGAATCATCTTTTACATCTTCTTCTTAAGGCAATATTGGGCCAGTATGTGATTTTATCGAAAAACACATGCATTTGTATGGAGAAATATTTGTGGTCCAGCACCCCCTTAAACATAAAACATGTATATATGTGTGTGAATTTGTACTAATGTCTAATTGCAAGGAATGGTAATCCGGTCATTTTTGCTGGGCTGGTATCACAATGTACAGGATTATATTGCTTTGACTGAATGGTTATCTACTGGGATATTCATTCATTATCGAGAGCCTACCCGGAATCACGGGGTGCAAGGCCGGAACACACCTATGCACACATTCACTCACACCTAAGAGCCAATCCACCTATGGACACGGGGAGAACACAGCACGTCACCAAACACCTCACAGAGTGGGGCTCGAACGCACAACCCCAGGCCCTGAAGCTGACAGCGCCACTGTGCCGCCCCCTATTGGGAAGTGACATTACTAAATCTTCAGTTAAGTCCCTATACAGTGAACTGCATGTGTTATGAAACAATGATATGTTGCTTTGAAATAGGGCACTAAATATTAGTCCAGTATGGATTAATTCAAGGGTTTTTTTGTGTAGTAGCTTATATTATACAATAATTAAAACTATTTTAACTAATCTGCATAGTGCAGTTGGGAGACATTTGAGATTCAGGAAAGTTCTGAAATAGCAACGTTGAATCAATTCCTATCACTAAATAATAAATAAATTTTATTGTAATAGAGGGTTTTATTTATTTATTTTCCCTAAATAGGATCCATTAAAGGGACATTTTCAAACCTCAATGAGAAACCCATTCCGTGATTTAAGCCCACAATACGCACAAAGCTATATTTGTATTTCCTCACAACAGTGGTTCATTGTTATGTAAAGAGAGATGTTCAGTGACGGCATCAGCATCGTCCAGTAACTTTGCGTAAAATAAAGCAACCGGGAACGCTATTAGTTTCCAGTCAACAGCAGCAGCACATCGCATTCAAACTCCTTACGTGGAAAGGCGCAATACTATATAATGAATGGGACATGTATTTCTGCACAAATCCGCTCGTGCTCAGTTCTTTTGCTCTCGGTGTGTACGCGGACAGCACTGATAGCCAATAATATCAGACAGTACCTATAACTAACGCTACAGCACGAGCGAACTGTTTACACTCCGTCCGTGATGTAAGTGCTCGAAAGACATTTGCTAACCGTTGTGTTACCATGTTTTAAACACTATAACGTTAAGTAAAGCACTAGTTTACTGCCCTTTTAACTACTAAATACCATTGGAGGTCCTTACCTGCCCTGTTTCGAGGGAGAATGGATCCTCGCATGTTGCTGTCTCAAGCTGTTATAGCGTGTGAATAGAAGGAGTGTTTGTAGGTAGCATTAATGTGGATGGTTTAAGAGATGGTAGAGTGAGTGTGGGTATTATATGACAACGGGTAGGTAGAGTGAGAGTGGATATATTATATGAGAGGATAGGTAGAGTGAGTATGGATAGTATATGAGAGTGGAAGATAGAAACTGTGTGAAAGGGTATTATGAGTGTTGATGTTGGAGTGTGGATTGTAGTATGAGTATGGCTGGGTTGAGTGAGTGTGGATGGTTTGTGAGAGTGGATGAGTAGTGTGAGACGAGATAGAATCTGTAGAGTGAGTGTGGCTTTGACTGAAGGGAATGTGGATGGTAAGTGGGTGTATATCGAGAGTGTGCATGGTGTAGAAAGAGTTGATTATGAAGTGAATATGTATGGTAGAGTGCAGGTGGACATGAACAAGGGTTTGTGTATGGCTCTGCTGCTTTTATGGACAGTAGTGGATCAAGGACAGAACATGTAGAACAATTTTCATCCTGCATTAGGAAGAGAGAGAGTGATAATAGAACTGACACTGCAGATGAATTGTGTTTATTTCAAATTTGCTATTTTTATTGCAGCAAGTTTTAATTGGGATAATTTAACCCAATATTGTGGCGCATGTAGATGTTAGATCAGGAGCTACTTAATCAACCCCCAATGGTGTTCAGCTGCTATACTCACTTTACATTTTCTATATATGACGACAACACGGCACATTTTAGCTGAATGATCTTTATTAGAACAGACACACACAGTTATGCTTAGACAATAGTCAGCGAGCACACAACATATGTAATTTTCTAGAGGGTTTCTGATTTATTGTAGAACAAATGAGCCGAGTGCAGAACAATATGTAACAATATGGATAAATGTACAGAGCAATCTGGATAGATTTGTTGTAACTATCGTTACTCTTCTCTATGAACTACAAGTTCTAGACAGGATATACTGGAACATTCCCATAAAAATAGAGAATAGACTGTTAACAAAGGTAGAAGAGGAATTGGACCATAACCCTTGGCAAGTTATTTGTAATATCAGCAATATACAGAATATAAAAAAGGCTCTTTGTAATATTTCCTACTGTTCAAATTTGAGTGTAAATTAAATGTTACAAACAATATTTTATTTTGGAAACAACAATAGTTTTTAAATGATAAATAATATACTTATTTTCTTTTTGGAAACTGCTCCCTTTTCAAACATGGAAATCATTTTATTTGGACATTATCCATGTTACCCCACTTTCTCAGTCATTACAGGGTTATCTATAAATATGTTTATTCTAGACCCATTTTAATGTATTGGCATCATAAAACAAACCTGTACACATTCTTTACTGATCATCCTCAGAGAGTCTCTGCTCCTGGATCAGCTACAAACACAAAGAAAATCTATGTATTTCAAATGATATTTAAAAAACTATATATTTTTGTTCTATATTTTCTCTTAAACCAAATATGGTTAGGTAGGTTATGGTTTTTCAGTACATTAACTTAGCTTATTTTTAAAGTGATAGCGCTATGAGCCTGGTTTAACTAGTATAAATTGTTTGGAAATATTGACATCCTTTCCACACACCATGCTGCCAATTATTTGACACATTCATTCATTGTCTGTAACCACTTATGCAGTTCAGGGTCATGATGGGTCTGTAGCCTTCCCGGAATCACTCACACCTATGGACACTTTTGAGCAGACAATCCACCAACCAACATTGGGCAGGAACACACCCTGGAGGGGGCACCAGTCCTTCACAGGGCAACACAGACACACACACACATTCACACCTATGGACACTTTTTTGAGTCGCCAATCCACCTACCAATGTGTGTTTTTGGACTGTGGGAGGAAACCGGAGCACCGGGAGGAAACCCAAGGGGAGAACACACCAAACTCCTCACAGACAGTCACCTGAAGCAGGGGTCAAACCCACAACCCCCCTGTGTAAGACACTATTTGATACAGCATTAAAAAACAAAACACAAAAACAAACAAAAAAAACCTTCCCAAATATGTATCAGTGTGTTTCCAATTTTGGTCCTGGTTTCTTTGTATAGGGAACTGTGTGTCTATGTATATGTACTAATACATGCTTAAGTATGTGAGAAAATGGAGTGCAAAATAACCTGTAAAATGCAAGTTTCTTTGCCAATTTAGGAGACCAGAAGTGGTATAATTTCCTCCCTATAATAAAATGAAATGTGCAAATATACAAAGTCAATTAAAAAAGACCAAATTCATTAATCATATCTATAAATATATGTTATGTGCAAAAAAGAAAAATTATACTCACCGGAGCAAAGCTAGCACTTTTTCTCACCCCTGATGGAGTTATTTTGGGGGCTGGATAAGGTGGAGGGAGTGGAATGGAGAAACCACTTGAATCATCATTTTGATATGTCATAGATGAGGCTGGATTTGCATTAGCAGGGATGGGAGGTAAGGGTCCCTTCTTTTTAGCCAAAGATACAGATGAAGCATAAGGTTTTGAGAGATTATTTGGAGCAGTGGACAATGGACTCATGATGGTAGAACTTGGAACTGGATTGGTCCCAGATGCCAATGCTGGACTGAATAATTTGAAGTCAGTGGGAGTGGTAGTTTTCAGGGATGGAGATCAAAACAGAATGAAGCTGAATGAATGATATTATATAGGTGTCTAGTGACATTAAACCTTATATTCACAGCCTCCAAACAATAAATTCACATATTCACAGAGAAATTTCTAAAATTAAAGTCATTTTAACAGCTCCAGTTTACCCAGGGTTGATAAACATTACACCCAGACACTGAAACTTACACAAAACCACCAATACCTATGGGTCTTACCGGCAGCCTTTTACAGATCTCATCAGACTTGCGTTCAGCTTCTCTCTGAGCAGCCAGCCAGAGGTAGAGTCCAAACTGTGAGTGCGTATGAACACCGGCTTTGCTAGAGGACACAAGCAGGGTTCAGTGCTTCAACCATATTGTGACTGCAGTGACATTCAAAGGTCAACAATTTTAATTTTAGAGTTTAAATATTGTTCTACATCTTTGTCACAAGGGGCCTTGCAGCTGGTAAAACATTAGATTTCTAGACAGAGATTCTTCATTTTTATTTATAGAAGTTTTGAAAATGCCAACTCTATAATTTGTAGGAAATGTCATAATAATAAAAAGCCAAGTTTGAATATGAAGGAATATGTATTGTTGTGCTGACCTCTAGTTCTTTTAATGCACTTCTGTACAGAAGCATAGAAATGGGCAGCCTCCTCCTCATCAGAAAAGTTCAGTCCAATCCTGCAATCCTACAAGAAATTATAGGGACAAAAGGACTTCTAACAAACATGCAAGACCTAGCAAACCATCCCAAACATCACTTTTATTAAAAAAAAAGTGGGGGGCACGCATCAAGGTAAATGGATAGCCACTTCCCAATTTAAAGGTGATTTGTCACTTTATTTTGTTCTGTTCAAGAAAAAGTTTGAAATGTAGAGGAATCTGTTTCACTTACATCACCAGGGAAAGTGTGGAAATAGGGACAGGGAGCTAAATATTCAAAAGGCGTGTACAGTTCCTGCTCCCAAATAAGTTTTGCTTTCTGCTGAAAAAAGACAAATGTTACAGCTGGTTCTGTCAAAATAACTGCTTTATAATACAGAAATAGATGCAGTTACAAAACAAACATGGTCACAAATAGATTATTTAATATAAGTACATAATAAATCAACATTGTATTTTAAAGAAACACATGAGCACATGCACATGTGCAAAATCAATTCTCAAAATTGTTCTGGAGGCAACCCTGCCTTTGAGACAGATGTAGCATAATTAGTTACCAACATGTGATTGGTTAAAATGCTTTGGGTGGAGATTTTCAAATACCATGCCACCTAGACCCTATGAATAAGGAAAAAATTCTCTGTCTCAGAGGAAGCTGCATTATGTTATAATGTTCTGCTTCCTCTGAAGCAGAGGCTAAGAGAGTTGAATAGCATGTGACTTCTACCTCTGAGGAAGCAGAGCATTATTGTATGTCATTCTGCAATTTTGTCAGAGGCAGCAATCATAAATCAAGTGTAATTCTTTAGTATCTGCCCTGTGCCCACATAGGCAATTTTTTGTATAACATCCTGCCACTTTCTTCTGAGGCAGCAGAGCTTTCTGCAGCTTTCTCTATTTAAGCAAAACAAAATGCTGAAATTTTTGCATCACTTCTAACAAATTGTGAATCAGCACTAAATGTACAGTATATTGCACATTTCTTTTTTCCAAAGTCATTTCTGGCAGAGAGAACAGGCAAATCATGAGGGTCTAGGCAGAGCTTTACTGGTTTATTCATTCATTCATTCATTCATTATCTGTAACCACTTATCCAGTAAAGGGGCAGCACAGTGGCGCAGCAGGTAGTGTTGCAGTCACACAGCTCAAGGGGCCTGGAGGTTGTGGGTTTGATTCCCGCTCCGGGTGACTGTCTGTGAGGAGTTGGTGTGTTCTCCCCGTGTCTGCGTGTGTGTAAGTGAATGTGTGTGTCTGTGTTGCCCTGTGAAGGACTGGCACCCCCTCCAGGGTGTATTCCCGCCTTGCGCCCAATGATTCCAGGTAGGCTCTGGACCCACCGCGACCCTGAACTGGATTATGGTATGATAATTGAAAATCAAATATGTGCTAACGAATCACATTCATCTGTGCCTGTGGGCTGGTAACCAATTTCATTTCTTCTGCTTCAGAAGAAGCACTGCCACCAGAACCATTTTTAGTAGTGAATTTGCTTGAGCCAAACACCTTAGTCAGATATGGTCTGATGGTCAGAATAAGACTGATTTCCCAGCATAATATGCGGGGATATGATGTAATAGGACTATTGTAAATACATAACCTTCACACAGAAGAGTCGTATAAATGACGAGCCTAATTTTCTGTCCTGGACCAAACATGCAACTCCATAACTGTGAGATTTCCACTCTGACTTTTGACCATCAGAAGTTGTCATTGCCATAAGCAGCTGCACCACCGCACACGCAGACACCTGCAACAAATACACATACACCCATCAGCCATAGCCTCAAAATGAAAAGTCCTTGTTTCTACACTCATTGACAATTTAGTCAGCTACACTCACTATGTAGGTGTACTTTGTAGTTCTACAATTACATTATATAGTCCATCTGATTTTAATATCCCTATATAGAACAATATTAGTATACTATAGGAGAGCAAGAAAAGAGAAATATTAATATATTATGAAAATGGCACCCAATTAGTTGAGCTTATTGACCCCTTAAATATTGCCTGTCTGTATGAGGGCCCAATTCCAATTCCCCCACTCATAACTGCATAAGAATATTAGCCTGATTGCACTAACTGAATAAAATAAGGCTAGAGTTCAAAACAGCTGTAAATATGTATATAAAGACAATAAGTGATATGAGTAATATACAAAAGCTGGGCAGTGAAGGTAGACAGGAACAAAGAGACAAAAATAAAAACAGATAGAGGAGAATGAAGAGAAGATTAGTAGACTCACGGTGCAGTCCTGACCAAGCAGCCTGACGAGGAGGCCGTTTTCTCGAGTGGACAGGAGCGAGCTTAAAATCCGCGACATCTCTCTACCCTCCACCTATAACTGACCTGTTTGTCTTCTGTAACATTTACACACCACCCAAATCCTACATCTGATAATATCAACACAGCAAACCCACACAGTGCTGCACTTCCTAATGCAAATCACTATCACTATCAATACTATTATCACATACAGCACACACACACACAGCCTCCTGAACAAGCTGCCTTTGATCCAGCATGTTTCAAGGTACTAACATGATATCATGGCACTATATGATAGAGATCAAACTGGGAATATTTGCAAAAAAGAAAAAAAGTCTTTGCTGCTTTTATGTCCTTATATGTCCTATGTGAAAGCTTTAAAACAAAGTGAAAATCCCTAATTTCAGCTGAAATGTTGGATGAATTTTTCACAAATAATTGAGCACAGTATTCTATAAACATTTCAAACAATTCTGCAAAATGAATTTATTGTCTCGGGTCATGGTTTCATCTGTGGAACATCAACATCAACATCCATAGTAGCCTTTATTATTTTGCCTATGTTTGTAATTTGATGTTTTCGCCTTTATATTGGATAATTTATAAAAATGGTACACACAGTTTTATGCATTTTACATTTTAATCATTTATAAACATTACCTTTTACACACTGTAGCTGTGAAGAAATAACATTTAACCCTGAATTTATCGAAGTAGTGATTATGAACAATTGTCAAGTTTAAAACTCATCCTATGCTCTGATACCTGTGAATACAACTGAAGACAATTCAGTGCCAGATTTGTGACATACATAAACTAAGCAGTAAAGAGACATATATAAAACAAACAAATTACAACAGAGAAAATAGCTTTTGTTTTATTTATCTGTTAAGGCGTTTGCTGTCTACATTAAACATGATACAGTGGGAGAACAGAACTTTAAAATTATGCTCTTTATAATTCTGCCATCTAGTGGTTATATTTATGTTGCTGAAATTGAGTAAAGGTACAGAAACTCTTAAAGGGGCCGTCTACGATTGTGGGGCAATGCTTTTCTCTCTGGTTTGTTTTTTACGTTCAGAAGCTCTGAATGTTAAGTGGAACGGTATGTTTGAGAGGGAAAACAACTGTTTGTGGCTGAAGTTTAACTTCTGTAAGTTTTTATTCACTGTTTGAACTACCACAAAAACTCATTTGTAACTCAAGTTGTTTAGCTTTGTAGCACTATCAATAATGCCATTGGCAAATTTGGAATTATTCCACCTTAAGCAGTCTGAAACTGCAAAAAATAAGTCAATGCTACTTACTTATGCACTACCTCAACATCCTCATCTCCAGTCATGCTTTTCAAAGTTTGGAGTTCTCTCCATTATCTAAAAAAACTGTGCAAAGTGACAGAGAAAGCATAGCATACTGGACAGAGACTGTTGGTTTACCCATTTACTGACACTGGAGCTTCATAAACACACCGGGCTGGTATCAAGTATGCAAAGAGACTGCTGAGTTAGTAAATGTTGAGAGAACATCTTCAGAATGTTATAAAAACTGTTTTGTGATTAAAATTGTGAACATCACTTAGGTGTAGTGGAATGGTCAAAGTTTTTTGGGAAAATGACCCAAACTTGGCATGTACTACGTTAGTAATATACGTTCATTTTCTGTAAGTTAGGTGATGACTAAATACCAACAATTGGACAAACCAGTGAAACAGATTCATTAATATGTTAATAAATTAACCATCCCAGTTGTAAAATAAGCAATATCACATGGGGTCGCACTCTTCATTGTGGAACACCGGCTATAGTGTGTCCTTAGTGTAGCCTCAAATAAAACAATATACATATGAAGTCCTGGGTGGCTGCACTTATGTTGTGCTCCTTGAGCACTGCAGAGCTTAGGTCCAAAGCTGATGTAAGATGACTACCCCAGATCATAAATGTCTCCAGGAAAGTAAAGCCAGACTGTACTTTATCTACAGTGTGTAGCGCTTGTGTGCATTGATGTCTCCAGAGGTGAAGTAACCTGCTTGATTGACAGGCCAGTGTCCAGGGCTTGGAGCTGGGGTGTGTTTAACCCTATGAAATATCACACTTTCAGGACGATATGATATCACAGGCTGATACAAGTGCACATGGTCATTGTGGCCTGGCCAGAACGCATTAGGGTCAGCACGCTGGCTCAAAGCTTGCCTCCTTCTCCTATAGCACAAACACACATAAAGATTTACACTCACATATAGTGCAATCCTAAAATAACTGGGCAAGTACCACAAAGATACAGTATTGTGAGATTTTATTTTATATTTTAGTGGTTGTTTTTTATTTTACATGAACTATGAAGACTATTTGTCTTACCCAACCACACAATGCTAAAAAAGCTGGGAGGGGTAAGACTAGCACATGCTTCCTCCAAGACATGAACCCTGTCACTGGTTCTAATCCAACTGACACAGTGTGTCTGAACAGCTCAGCATACTTGAAGGAGAATGCTAACTGCCCTTGTCTGTTATTTTTAGCTACCCACCCAGAGAAAACAAGGTCAGTTGAGTTCTCTTACAATCTCCTGATGATGTGGCCAATATCAAGTTAGTAATTTCTTTGTATATACATCGGTATGAGACTACCTGTGTTTGCCATTGTCACTCACATTAATGTATGGTTTTTACGTGGCATTGATTCTTCTTTTTTTTCCTCATCCTCTTTCTCTTTTCGTTCTTGTGCGGGGTTGCTGTAGATCTTTCGTCCCCTCATATGCACCCCATGGCCCTGAAGAGCGCTGGTGCCTGGCTGTCTCAATGCCAACCCCTTGCACACACTCACATCCTCAGGGTGCAGGAATGCTTAAAAAGAAAGCGAAGCAAAGAATGTGTGTCTAATGTTGGGTACTGGTGTTTGACGTACCGATGAAACTACCTGTATCCTACATTTTGTCATAGTTTATTTTTCCATGGTACTCTTACAAACTCTTTATCTACCAAAATCAGATTACATTTTTTTTGACCATTTTTCAGCCATTCTTTTTTACTCTAGAATGAATCTGTTGTTGCTGTGTGTTCAAGAGAGACATAGATAATTGCAAACACCACTCATACTCAACCCAAAGGCATTGGACATCTGCTACATTAGTAAATAAAGTATGCATAATCTGCAGCATACATTTATATTGAAGAAGTACCTCTCTGTAGTGAGGCTTGACTAATTGGCAGCTCATGTCTCCGACATTGTTCCAGAGAGTCTCGATATTCTCCCAGAGCCTTTGTCCTGAAGCACTCCACTGCTCTGCCTGTAGAACCTTCCAGAGTGGATGAGTATGTGTGGGTCATACTCCCCTTACTCACCATTTGCAGACCGGCCTGACCCTTCTCTGCTCTCAGGCCTTCCTACAGCATTCAGACATCAGGGGTCAATGAGCAAATGTGAGACAGTAGCAGCCTAAAACTAGACTTTTATCTCCATATTTCCACACATACCCAACTGCTGACTTCATTAGACTAACCAATCAGCCATAAAATTAAAATGAACTATTGTTTATACATTACATGTCCATGTAATCACCTCCACTGACCACATAGGTGCACGTTTTCGTTCTACAATTACAAAATGTAGTTCATCGGTTCCTCTGCATACTTTGTTGTCCTCTTTTCACCCTGTTCATCATGGTCATGGACCCCCACAGGACCCCCCACCATAGAGCAGGTGTAATTTGGGTGGTGGATGATACTCAGTACTGCAATGACACTGACATACATGGTGGTGGTTGTTAATGGGGGTGGGCAGTAATGCTATAAAATAATATCACGATTTTTCAGGGCATTATGGCAATAATGATATTCTTGGCGATATGAAAAAAACTTTTATTAATTTCAAAAACACACTATTGCAACAAAATTAATGCTATATTACTAATATATATATATATATATATATATATATATATATATATATATATATATATTAAATAAAATATATTTGTACACAATACCACAGTTATTTTGTGGTTACTTCCATATGACTGAAGTCACTCCCCCATTTTTGGAGCAAATTCCTTCACCTCTGAGCCACTTTCCACCGTACTTCACTGGTCTAAATCACTCATGTAAAGAATGTAGGCCATATTATGGGTAACTGCATGATGCCATTACGTAAACAAGTCAGAATATCACTATTATTACGATATAGATTTTTAAATATGTTTTAAAAATTATGATGATATTATCATGAACGATACGATATGGCACAGCCCTAGTTGTTAGTGTGTTGTCTTGTGTTGTAAGCTGATAAGAGACATCAGTGCTGCTGGGGTTTTTAATCATTGCACATACTCAGTGTCCTCTCTATTAGACACATCTACAGTTTTGATCCACCTTGTAGATGTAAAATCAGAGACAGTAGCTCACTGGTTTGTGCACAGTTTGTACAAACCAGATTCCAAAGAGGTTGGGACACTAAACAAATTGTGAATAAAAACTGAATGATGTGGAGATGGCAAATGTCAATATTTTATTCGTAATGGAACATAGATGACAGATCAAAAGTTTAATCTGAGTAAATGCAACATTTTAAAGGAATAATATGTTGACAAATCTCAAAAAAGTTGGGACAAGTAGCAATAAGGAAAAAGGAAATTGAACATATAACGAACAGCTGGAAGACCAATTAACACTAATTAGGTCAATTGACAACATGATTGGGTATAAAAAGAGCTTCTCAGAGTGTCAGCGTCTCTCTGAAGCCAAAATGGAAAGAGGATCTCCAATTCCACCATTGTTGCGCAGAAAGATCGTGCAGCAATACCAGAATGGCATTACCCCGCGTAAAATAGCAAAGACTTTTAAGTTATCATCATCAACCGTGCATAACATCATCAAAAGATTCAGAGAATCTGGAACAATTGCTGTGCGTAAGGGTCAAGGCCATAAAACTCTACTGGATGCTCGTGATCTCCGGACCCTTAAACGTCACTTCACCTCAAACAGGAATGCCACTGTCAAGGAAATAACAGAATGGAATACTTCCAGAAAGCATTGTCAGTGAACACAATCTGCCGTTGCCAGGTGAAACTCTACAGTGCAAAGAGGAAGCCATTTCTAAGCAAGCTCCACAAGCTCAGACGTTTGCACTGGGCCAGGGGTCTTTTAAAATGGAGTGTGGCAAAGTGGAAGACTGTTCTGTGGTCAGATGAGTCACGATTTGAAGTTCTTTATGGAACACTGGGACGCCATGTCATCCGGACCAGAGAGGACAAGGATAACCCAAGTTGTTATCAACGCTCCGTTCAGAAGCCTGCATCACTGATGGTATGGGGTTGCATGAGTGCTTGTGGCATGGGCAGCTTTCATGTCTGGAAAGGCACCATTAATGCAGAGAACTATGTTCAGGTTCTAGAACAACATATGCTCCCATCTAGACGTCATCTCTTTCAGGGAAGACCCTGTATTTTTCAACAAGATAATACCAGACCACATTCTGCAGCAATCACAACATCATGGCTACGTAGGAGAAGTATCCGGGTACTGAAATTGCCAGCCTGCAGTCCAGATCTTTCACCTATAGAGAACATTTGGTGCATCATTAAGAGGAGGGTGCGACAAAGAAGGCCCAAGACGATTGAACAGTTAGAGGCCTGTATTAGACATGAATGGGAGAGCATTCCTATTTCTAAACTTGAGAAACTGGTCTCCTCTGTCCCCAGACGTCTGAGTGTTGTAAGAAGAAGGGGGGATGCCACACAGTGGTAAAAATGGCCTTGTCCCAACTTTTTGGGGATTTGTTGATGCCATGAAATTGTGAAACAACATATTTGTTCCTTAAAATGATACATTCTCTCAGTTTAAACTTTTGATCTGTGATTTGTGTTTTATTCTGAATCAAATTAGATGTTGGCACCTCCACATTGCATTCAGTTTTTATTCACAATTTATTTAGTGTTCTAACTTTTTTGGAATCCGGTTTGTAGTCTGTAGTCCTTCATCAGTGGCCACTGCTAGTTCTGGTACACTCTTAACAGGGCAACACACTCTAGAATGATCCGCCATTAGACGATTATCTGCTCTGTGGTGTTCCGTTGGGGGGTCCGGAGCATTGAATAATAATAAGACTAGTAAAGTATGCAGAGCAACTACACTCTGTAACTGTAGAGCTACAAAGTGAATCTATATGGTCAGTGGAGCTGATAAAATGGACATGAAATGTAGAAACCGAAGGTCATGTTGGCTGATCAGTGTAGTGTATCTGTATGTCAAATATATGCCAGGATTAAACAATGTGTACCATGTCAGAATGAAGCTGAGAGGGAGCTCGGACATTACTCGTTTCCCTTCTCCGCTCCATGATGTGGACCTCCAGGTCAGTGAGGGTGGGTTTGTTGTTCAGCCAGGTGTCTAACTCTCCCAGTCTGTCCAGCGCCCTGCGGAGAGTTCGTCTCTCTCTGATCCACTCCCCCAGCTCTAAGCCTCTCTCCCGCGGATAGCTCGGGGTTCTGGGGTCGGCACCAGGCTCACAGATCCCGGCTGCATCATCCGGAGGGTCATCCCGTCGCGCACGGAGGACCGGGACTGTGACAGAGACAGTGACCGGGTGAGTAAAGTTTCGCGTCGGCGGCTTAACGGTGATGTGCTGTCTGCCCTTTGGCGGCCCGAGCGAGCGACAAGCCGTTTTATAAAAAGGTGTCCGGAACAATTCTATATTATTTAAGCGGCTGAACTCCTGCAGCTCCGGTTGCATGACACCCATGTGTTTAGGGTGAAAGCGGGGGTTATTCTTATCAGAAATTATTTCCTAAGACTTTTTAAATCACACGCTACTCCGATTGTTCACGGAAGTTTCTGAAGACGCTGTAGTTTACGCTTGTGTCCATGGCAACAAGGCCCCCAGGCGGAGTTTTGTAGTTTGTAATTAATTTTTGTAGTAGGCATGTAGTTTTGTTTGTATTTTCATGTTGATAAGTGGATTGATTATGTGGAATTAATGTCGCATTTACATTCACTGTCACACAGCTTAAGCGCCATGGAGTTGTAGGTTCAAGCCCTGCCTTGGCTGGGTGTGAGTTAGATGTTTTTTCCCCCTGTCTGTGAGGGTTTCCTCCTGGTGACCCGGTTGGTAGGTGGATGTGTAAATGTGTTGAGAGGTATGAGTAATGTGTGTGATTCTCTGTGATGGACTAGTGCCCTATCTAGTGTGTGTCCCTGGCTTGGCCCGGAATTGGTTACAGACAATGAGTGATTTATTTATTTATTTATTTATTTATTTATTTATCAATAGCAATGCTTTAAAGGAACTCGAAATAATATTTTTACATTGAAATTACATAGATCAAAATCATTGTGATCCTGCATTGACATGTAGAGCCTCTGTTATTGCTACTCTGGGCTCTGAAGGAACAGCATTATATAAAGTTTGGAAGAGGGTAGGAAGAAGGGAGTAGTCACTTTGCCAAGAAAAGGCATCATACAGGTAGTATGGTCTGTGAAGAGGAATGCCGTGAAGAGGCATGCTAACATTGTCACAGGCATTATCTTTATTAGGTGATAAAAATGCTTTGTTACTCATTTGATTTAATGCATTGATTTTGAGTTCGTGCTTGGTTCCTTTGAAAATAAGTGCTTTCCCTTTACAGCGCAAAAGGTCATTAGCTAGTTAACTTCCTGCACCAGGTTATCCACCACCTATTTAGCTAAGGATTACGGTGTAATGAATCCAATTTCACATCTATAGACATTCATAACTATTGGGCACTTGTGGTGAAACAAATAGAGTTGCTGCCACACAGCTCCCAGGTCTGGGGGTCCTGATCTTGATCCTTGCCTGGGTCTGTGAGCCGTTTGTTGTTTCCTCCCCATGTCTGGGAGTTTCCTTTCGGTGCTACAGTTGGACCATGCAGTCCAAAAATATATTGGTAGATCAGTTGTCTGTGTGAAATTGTCCACAGTGGGAACATTTGAGAGACTATGTGGGTGTGTGATGCCCTGCAATGGATTGTTGCCTTATCAAGGTGTGTTCCTGCCTATTGCTCAATGATTCTAGGTAGACTGGGTACCCACTGGACCCTGACTAGGCTGAATTGATTATGTAAAATGAAAAATCACAGACATTTATAAAACTCTGCATTTAATCAATTTAGAGGTTGTTTAAAAATCCGGTGAATTTATATTACCAGTGCAATGATACAGTCCTTTCAGGGCATTAGCAATGTATGTCCCATTGTCTAAATCTATACCAAAATGTCTTGAGCTGATCAGATTTCTGCCTTACTTGATTTAACACAAATGATCCAACAATTCTAATGTGAGACTAATGTCATGACTCAGATGATCTAATATAATGATTTAAACCATGCAATGAGGTAGAAGACCTCATTGAAGAAGTGAGAGTGGTGTAGCTGTCAGTGCAGTGCTCTGTACAGTATATGATCATCCTCTACATGGTGAGGCATGGTGATTTTCAGCTGTGGCTGATTCTCCATGGTGAGCTGAATAGTCTCATAGGCATTAGAGTTTCCTGACCAACATCTCCGGGCAACCTACAAAATGATCAGCCAGTTTATAAGGTGCAGAAAAAAATAAATATTTTGAAAGATGAACACTAAATTGTATTTAACTGGAAAATTCATTCATTCATTCATTATCTTTAACTGCTTTTCCAGTTCAGTGTTGCGGTGTGTCCAGAGCCTACCTGGAATCATTGGGTGCAAGGCAGGAATGCAGACTGGAGGGGGCACCAGTCCTTCACAGGGCAACACACACACTCATACATTCACTCACACCTACGGACACTTTGGAGTCACCAATTCACCTACCAATGTGTGTTTTTGGACTGTGGGAGGAAACCGGAGCACCCGGAGGAAGCCCATGCAGACATATGGAGAACACACCAATTCCTCACAGACAGTCACCTGGAGCGGGACTCGAACCCACAACCTCCAGGTCCCTGGAGCTGTGTCACTGTGACATTACCTGCTGTGCCACCGTGCTGCTTTAACTGGAAAATTAATAATAAAATAATTGAATATACTTCTAATTAAATATATTTCTAAATATTTGAATATTTAATAACTAATAGGGGTGGCATCGTGGCACAGCAAGTAGTATCACAGTCACACAGCTCCAGGGAGGTGGAGGGTGTGGGTTCAAGTCCCGCTCCGGGTGACTGTCTGTGAGTTTGGTGTGTTCTCCCCATCTCAGTGTGGGTTTCATTTGGGTGCTCTGGTTTCCTCCGGGTGCTCTGGTTTCTCCGGGTGCTCTGGTTTCCTACCATGCTCCAAAAACACACACTGGTAGGTGGATTGGTGACTCAAAAAAGTGTCCGTAGGTGTAAGTGTGTGAGGTGTGAGTGTGTATTGCCCTGCAAAGGATTGACGCCCCCTCCAGGGTGTGTTCCTGCCTTGTGCCCAGTGATTTCAGGTAAGCTAAGGACCCACTGTAACTGGATTAATTGGATAAGCAGTTACAGACAATTAATGAATGAATTAATAACTAACTGAATAATTTAAGTTTAACAAATTTAATTAATAAATAATTAGAATAATAAATAATCAAATATTTGTTTCTAAAAACCCAGTTTCCATAAAATGTGGCATTTTGTAAAATAAAATAAAAAAAATATGTGATGAATTCTCTTGAACATTTATTTAACTGACAAAAGCACAACGATAACCAAAGTATTCAGTGAACATGTTGATTGTATTTTGATGCCTGCAACACACTCCAAAAACGTTGAGAAAATGGCATGTTTACATTGTTACATTACCCTTCCTTTTAATTATACTGCTTAGTCATTTGGGAACTAAGGATTAGTTGTTAAAGTTGTGCAAGTGGAACATGGATTCCCGCATTTCTACTGTGTTTTGAGTCAACTGAGATGTGCTGTAGCCTAGAGAACTGGTTATCATTTCTGTATAGAATTAATGTATGGCTTTTTCCTTGCATAATAATGTTTCAAGTTGCACTTCCTGATGCAGTGGCAAAGTGTTAAGTGACAACTGTTTTTTTTAATACACCCAAGCTCATGTTGCTATATTTATTATGGTAGCATAGCAGTTTTTATGCATGTTGTCTGAGGTCTCAAAGCTCACACTCACTCAACACTGGGGTCCAGCCATACCCTGCATGGACTGGTAGTTGTCCAGATTTTTTAATCATTTCATAATATACAATACAATAGATGATACAATAAATAATTTCATTGCAGTCTTGCAGTGAAAAATGTTCTTTTTTAACTGAGTTTTTGTGAATGCTCTTTTTTACACATTTATATTCACATGTTAATAATGTAATGCTTTATATTATGTATTTTCAATAACTTTTCACTCTTAATTTGCCCCTGTCCCAACTTTTTTGAAGTGTGTTGTAGACTTCACTGTTTACAAAACACAATTAAGTTGTTTAGTGAAATCACTGGAAATCATTTTTTGTGCTTTGTCAGTGAAATAAAGCTTCAAGAGAATTAACAGTTCACAGTTTACTGTTTTATAACATTTTACAAAATATCCCAACTTTTCTGGCCGTGGGGTTTCTAAGATTTTGTTGCATACTCTGGACTTTCTTTAAATTCAAATGCAAATTTGAACACACTAATAAAATGGTGTTTGTACCAGTTGCGTAACCCATATGAGTGCTCATTATTAAAGACATAGTTCACATTTTAATTCAAAATCTGTATTGAATATGCTTTTCAGAGAACAGTGGCTGCCAAAACTATAAAGACACTGGCATACTGAAAACAGTACGTTCTGTTGAAATAATTCAACAGAAACAATTAGGCAGTTGAAACCTTGTTTGCTTAGGAAACTGGAGCATTTCTTTAAAGTGGAATAAATGTGTGTTATTTTTAATCATCCAATTACTCACTCCATTTGACACATCCCAGTTCAACATCATTCTGGCTCTCTTTCCAGCCTCCTCAGAACCATCCAGAACCAACCCAAAGCCTCCATTTATCACCTCACCCCTGAAATAAAAATAATTATCAATAAACAGTTGCTACTAATAATCAGTTGTCAGCCAAATTGAAGTTATCATCAGTAGAGGCCTGATCAAAGTCATTCCTCCAAATAAACACTCAAATGACACACTATGTTCAAAGGACACACTCATTGCTGACACAAGTGTTTGTATAAACTCTATAGAAAATAATTAACTGTTGAATGAGCTGATCCTTAGGTCTCCAAGCCCAATTCAAATGGTCAGCAGGACCAGTATAATGCCTTATAGCACTGGACAGTGGAGCAGTAGAACAACGCCTTTGGAATTAAATGAATTTGAGATTCTAAACCTCAAATAATTCAGCATACACAGTAATGTTCCAAAATCTAATATAATGCATTTATTATAGCAGAGATTGTTACTTCACCTAAATTGAGTCTATTAATAATCATTTATCATTTCAGAAGAAAAACCTTTACGCAAGTGTTACTTTTGAACATGTAGGGTACCTATGATTAAACAATACAATACACAAAAATGTATTGCAATCTGAGCCCCATTACCATCCAACACCACCTCCATTATGCAAAGCAACCCATGTGGCTCCACGAAAAGCATCACCAATGACATTCTGCACAGCCATATCTAAAAGAGACAGAGAAATGGATTTAGAAGAATGAATAGGTTTAGAACAGCACTAAATTCGAAATGTTCTTATAGTCGCTCTAAGTGTGTGTGTGTGTTTGAGTGAATGTGTTTACAGGGTGTGTACCAGCACAGAAGGCAGACCCATCATAAATGTTGGATGTCTCTCGAAAGGGGCTGTCCGTGCCACTGACGTCATGATGATCTCTGCTGATCACTACAGGGGCCTAGAGAGAGAGAGAGAGAGAGAGAGAGAGAGAGAGACCCTTGACTGCATCAATATAAATCATGTTAGTAATTAATATATGTAAATTGTACAATAGTAATGAATGGGTGTATATTTACTGTGACTCTGCCATCTGCAACAGCTCTGTTTATGGCCAACGCAATGGCCACTCTTCCCCTCTGGTCTGAATACAGAATACGGGCCTGAGAACCCACCACCTACACAGAAATGCATGGTCATTATCAGCCACGAGTGTTACCCTTTATATGTTTACAGATCTACTCTATTACATCTTTAGATTTACATATCCTCAAAAAAAATAAAAATACTTGAATACTTCTAGCGCTGTTCATTATTTGCATCTGTACAGATTATGCAAATTATTTTTCTTGTATTTGTACCTTAAACCCTACAGTACACAAGCAGATTCACCAGTGTTAAATCAACACTATTAGTGTTAAATTAACACTGAGAGCTGTATGAATTTAACACTAATAGTGTTGATAAAACATTGGAAAATTTGCAGTGTAGCATCTATTTACAGAGCATTTATACTGTATTAGATATTATTCTTGAGATGTAAAGTATAATGGAGGATGTTTGCAGGTTATATGCAAAAATATTGCCTTTAACATCTGCAGTTTCTGGTACATCACAGATACAGAAGGCTGACTGTAATTATACCACTGGTTCATTCTCTATTAGTGAACAGTATACTGAAGAGTAAGTGGAAATAACCATGTTGTGTTTCCCAGCCTCCTGAATCCAGCGAATGTTGTCATTGTACTGTTGCTGAACACGCTCATTTACTGTGACACTGATCTCTTCAAGTATGGCTGTGGCTATATCATCAGTCTGTGCCAGATCAGTGGGATTCCCTGAGGTACACACCCAGCGAAATGGCCCAAAACCAAGAGAGAAGATATCACTACACACAAACACACACACACATACCAAAAAAGACAAAAATCAGTAAGAATATCCCTGTCCCAACAGTATATCTGTGGTCCTTCTGTCCTCAATTGTGTATGACCACTGGAGGGTAGAGATGTTTATATCTGGACACTGAATCCAGTCTCCAGTCCTCGAGTTTGTATGACATTAAGTGAGTCAGTTATTCTAACCCTTTATTAAACAACCAGTGAGTGTAAAATCCAGCACCAAAAACCAGATTCAAGGTCTACTTTCGAAGACCCCTATCTGTGATATTTAAAGGTGGTGTTCTCAGGCACCATTATGATACTTTAGTGTGGCCTTTGTTGAGGATAACTGATATGAGCAAGAATAAGTCAGAATAGACAGTTGTGTACAGCTTTCTAACAAACATTGCAGAGAAGAAGTTATTTATATACTATGTTATTAATATGATAAAATCTATAATATGACATAAATCTATTCTATTAACACGTCTTTAAAGGTTCAACCATCTATAGGGTTTATTGCAACAATAAACAAATGTGTGTGTGTGTGTGTGTGTGTGTGCACTGACAGACCCCATTATATGTTGGACGTATGAGGGATATTTAAATTCTGTATCTCCTCCTCCACTCTTCTCCACCTCAGCACCTGAGAGAAAGTAGCATTTCACAAAAGACTTCTGTTGTACTGTATATAATATGGCTATTACTTAGTTCATAAATAGTCATAAAAAGTCATAACCTGACAATGAGCAATACAAGTGTGTGTGTGTTTCTACACTCACAGTCAATTCTCTCAGCTCCACTGAACACACAGGAGCACTTTGTAGTTCTACAAATACAGACTGGAGTCCAATAAATTGTTAGCCCCCTTTCTCTCTGTTCTTCAATGGTCAGGACCACCACAGTGCTGGTATGATTTGGGTGGTGTATCATTGTCAGTGCTGTAGTGACACTGGTGGTTTTGTGTTAGCATGTGTTCCTCTGATACGAGTGGGTCAAGCACAGCAGTGCTGCTCAAGCTCACACCATGATCACATCAATGTGTCACTGCAGCACTGAGAACGATCCACCACTCAAATAATACCTGCACTGTGGTGGTCCTGTGGGGGTTCTGACCATTGAAGTACAGTGTGAAAGGCAGCAAAGTAAGCAGGGCAACAAAAGGACTACGGTTTGTAATTGTAAAACTATAAAGTGCTCCTATTTTCAGTGGAGCTGAGAAAATGGACAGTGAATGTAGAAACAAGCACGTGGTCATAATGTTATGGTTGATCGATACATGTATATTATACTTTTTTAAATAAAGACTGCACGTTTGGTGGGAAAACATTTTAAACAGATGCAAAAGAGCTTGCCTGCTCTCTTAGCCTCTAGCAGGAAGGCATTGCCATAATCCCAGAAGTACATTCCTTCCTCAGAGAGTTTATTAATGGCCTCTACGTGCCTACGAAGGCTGCAGAGAAAAGGGCAAAAGGGTTTACAGTTAACACTACAGCCACTTTCACACAGTCAGTAAATGTTACTTCTGTTTGTTTTGTTTTTTCCTTCTGAAATGTGTCAGTACCTTTCCTGTACTATGTTTCTGAAGTGTTGTGGGTCAGTTTTCATGAGATGGTTGGCCTGTTTAAAGCCGAGCTGAACAGGATAATATCCACCACTGAATGGGTTATGAAGTGATGTCTGATCAGAACCCAAGTCGACCAGTAAATCTCCTGTCCTCTCATACTCCTGCCACAGACGCTCCCTTCAATAAAACACACAAACACACACACACACACTATACCACAGTACAAGATGACACCATTCAAATGGAATAATCCAGTTTAATATGTAATAATTCAAATATCTCTATTGCAGTTTGTTTTAAAATCACAATGGAAGTAACTACTCAAACCACACTCTAAGAGACGCCATTGGTATTCATTAAGTGCTGCTATGGCCCCAGGTTTTCACCCAAACAACCAGAGAACCAGCTGAAGACTGAGGCCTGCTGATTAAACCAGGAATAAAACTCAGAAGATTCACTTGAAATTAAAAACCACACCAGCCTTTTGTGGACAATACTGGAGATCCCTGCCCTACAGTTCCCTGCAAAGTAGTAATCGGAGCACAATGCTGGTTATTATTTTTAGTGTTATAGATACTTAAAAAAATAATTAATATAATAGCTGTGGTTAAACAATTTCAATGTTTATAAACATGTTTAAACATATTCAGTATAAATAAATAATACTGCAATTATACCAATAAAAATGTATGATTATAGTATGACAGCACATGTACATAATAAATGACCAATATTAAAACAAACAATACAAACACTAACACCTGCTCATAAGGAGAAATGCTGAAAACTTAATATCACACATGAACTTGATATTAACACTCACCACAAGTCCACAACATTGCCATGGTAACCTAAACTCAAGGCCATCTTTGACCTCCTGGCCTCCCTGTAAGAGAAAAAATTTTTTTATCTCGTGTTTACCTGCTACATTTCATTACATTCTGACTGTGTGCAAAGTCATGCAGCTGAAATATTGTGTAATCTGTAATAGATGGTAGATTTAGATTTTTAGTACCTGATACGTTGCATACAGTGGTCAAGGTCCTTAGTGACTTCCATCAGCCAGCCTTGCTCATACCTCTTCTTCAGAGGAGCCTCATCAACCTTCAGAACACAGTTTCAGTTAGTATTCTTGAGAAAGTGTGAAGAACACCTTGATTCAGTTCATGGCCAGGTAGTTGGTTATTTGTTGTGTTAGAACAGAGGAACTACACACTGTGGTAGTCCCTGGTCATTAGTTTCTCACTCCTGGCTAATGGCTGGACCCTAGACATTATTAAAGTTAGACATTGGTCTTTGGCATTTATGATATATGGTTATGATATGATATGATATGATATAATATGATATGATATGATATGATTATCTGACCTCTGCAATGACCCCCACACAGCCAGCAATGACAGCTGCTTTGGCCTGTGCTCCACTCATGCCACCCAATCCAGAGGTTACAAACACTCGACCCCTCAGATCACTTGTGCCAAGATACCTCCGGCCTGCATTCAGCACTGTGAGCTATAACCAGAGAAATGGAGAGATATATTAATACAGACTTCAGTCAATATTAATGTACCAAGTTGCTGGCATTTGTAACCTACCATGAATGAATATTGTTACTTGGAAAAAATATTTATTATGACTATTCTTTGTAATAAATTACCAGTAATTACTGAAAATTAACAGACTGTTTCATATTATATTGTGTTAAAACAATAACAATACATTATATTTTACCGTGTATGTCTTAAGATGTTTTAGGCACTTTTTTAGCATCTCATGTCTTACATTTGAAAGTATAAATCTAACAACACTTACAGTTCTGATTTGGACAGGAATCACTTAAATTATTAATTCATTAATTCTTACCCTGAATCACTGGGCACAAGGCAGGAATACACCCTGGAAGGGGTACCAGTCCTTCACAGGGCGACACACACACTCACACATTCACTCACACCTATGGACACTTTTAAGTAGCCAATCCACCTACCAACATGGGAGGAAACCGGAGCACCCGGAGGAAACCCACACGGACACGGGGAGAACACACCAAACTCCTCACAGACAGTCACCCGGAGCGGGACTTGAACCCACAACCTCCAGGTCCTTAGAGCTGTGTGACTGCGACACTACCTGCTATGCCACTATGCTGCCATCTTATTTAGAATTATGGCTTATTTATGGAAAAGATCTTAGACCCAAGTGTTCAGTGTTCTTTTCTTATACCATGGTTCCATGTACAATCCCTTGAGGGCCAATGTAGCAATAACTTCCTGCAGTCATCTGCCCATACCTGAACACGCAAAAGAAACAATTTATATAAATGTAGTCATTAAGCACTAAGCACATATTCATTATGACATACATAACTATAAATATGTAATTTAAAATAAAATTGAATATGATTGATAAAGTAGTAAGCAAAATAAATCTTACATGGTGATTCCTAGAGCAAACATCTTCTCATAGCTCTCCCTGGAGGAATAGTTTGGAATGACCTGAAAAAGATAATAATATCCTACACTTCAATGAGCCTGAGGCAAACATGCAGATGCTTTCAGTATCAGATATTCTCTAAACAGAGCTTTGGGTGAGCTGTGTGTGTGTGTGTATGCGTTACCATGCCGTTGGTGATAATGCAGCGTGGGGAGGAGGGCAAACTGGGGAAAAGACCAAGAGGATGACCACTGTACATCACCAGAGTCTGCTCTTCAGTCATAGTGCTAAGATAATGAAACATCACCCAAAACTACAAATACACACACACACACAAACACGAATGTTTATGAAACACAAACACAATGCTTTATTTATGAAATAAAATCTGAAATGAAGCTGTTCAGACAAAATTCAGGAAAAAAATGAATTTTAATGGCTTTTAAAGAAACAAAATTCTATTGTATTTTAAAATATACTTAGGCATTTCTGTAGTTTATTCATCACAACTTTATATGCAAAATGTTTTTAGATTTTGGTTAAAACACAAACACAGTGTCATCTACGTGAAGCACAAAATAGAATTTAGAATGACTGAGTGAGCGAGGGACTGAAGAACCAGCTCCATAAGGTGCTTCACATCTAAAAAGTGCAAATAAAATGCAAGGTTTTGTCCTAACAGCAATGATACAGACACATATATGTGAATATTACCTGCGCCCAGTTACTGAAAACTTGTCCATTTCCTCCATAGGTGACAAGCTCCTGTGGAAACTGAGCAGGGAGACAAGTGTGTGAGTGAGTGAAAAATGTGTGTGTGAATAAGTGAGTGAGAGACAGGGCAATGAGAGGAGTGAATGAGAGATGTGAGATGTAAGTAGGCCATGATTCACAAACTGACATTTCAGGTTTTACGCCACAGAAAGTCTATGAAGTTCAGTGTCAAGTGACAAAGATTTATGTACTCATCAGCGTGGCTGCAGACAATGCAGAGTGCAGGTAACATTTAGAGAGGCGTATATCTGCTTGTGCAAACCTGAGCAACAGCAGGATCCAGATTATTCATGATCATGTGCATGATAGCTGCAGCATGCCTTGTCTGACAGGGATACTGATCAATAGGGTAGGCCCTGCAATACACACACACACACACACACACACACACACACACACACACACACACATTATGCCTAACATGTAATCACAACAATCTTTTAATCTTTTAAGCATTTTAATCTGGTAAAATAGTTAGTTAAAAGACAAACAAAATTTAACTGTGAATATGTAAATCTATAATATCAATAACCTTGAAGGTCACATATTTTTATCTGTGTCTAACAAAGTACCAATATATGTCTAACATGTCTATGAAACTATATATTAGTTTATGTGTGTACCTCATATGTATTGTAGGGCAGAAACGATACATGTAGATGTGTCCATATTGTCTGAGCTCCTGAGCAAACTCTATAGCTAGAGTGGAGTGTAGAGTCGGAGGGAAGTATCTCAGAGCATTCCTGAGGGCCAGCTGATGGAAACAAAATGGACAAGAGTTAGACCTCATGGACTGATGCATCACTCTGGTGGTCCCCACAAGGACAACATGTTTCCACAAAGTGAATGTGTATACAAGTTTAGGTCCCCACCATGTGATATATTCCTGGTACGTACACACACACACACACCCACACACACACACACACACACACACACACAACCTGGTTACTCTATCTCTTATCTTCTCTAATCATTTACAGAGCAGCAAACATTGTGGAAGGACTCTGGAGAATAGTCGATGTTTTATGCAGGGTCTGAGAGCTGACCTCCAAGTCCTCTAAAGGTTTGAAAATAAACTTTGGACTCTGAGGTTTACAGATAAACGAGTCCATCACCACCAGCCTAAAGGTCTTCAGCGCTCATCAATTACTGAAGCTTTATAGCAAAATTTGATTAATATAATCATCAAATTACTGAAGGAAGATAGTCAGGAGAAATAAAAAACATTAATTACAGGAAATCTCCAGACATCTTTTAAGAAATGCTTGTTGAGGAAAGTAGTGCAATCTCTTTGCAAGTTTGATTAAAAATCAAATAGAAATATGTTTTTTCCATTGTTTTTGGTTTTGCAGACAATAAAACTGACAGGAAAACAAACAAAATATATTATGCAAAATATAGGTAAATATTGTTCTTTGCATAAAATAATAATAAAAAAATAAACCAGACTCTGTTTAAAAGAATCACAGCAAAATTTGTCATTTCTAGACAGAACCAGTAAATTGGTATGGAACCTTACATTATGTAAAGCTTTTTAAACTTCACTCAGATAATCCTCTGTGAGCCCTGTCCACTTTTTTGGTTTTCACAAATTGAGTAATGAATGAACTAATGCTCGAATCTTCTATTCTGTTTGTCTAGGATCATATGAATTACTTTCTGATTTTGCACCCCCACCCCCTCATCCCCTCTCCGTTCTTCAGGTCTGATTCAGGCCCTCCTCTTTTCATGAAAGTTTCTCAGTTCTCTTTCTGAGAAAGAGAGAGTTCTCTTTCACCCAACAGTCATACAGTCTCCTGTTATAAGACTCTGAAGTCACTGAAGTCATGTACTGAAGACGTGGTCAAAGCTACATTAACTATGCTATGCCCCTAAAGAATTTGTAAAAGAAATCCTTATTTGGGCATAAGTTTATTTTATGCCAATGAAGACACTTTCCCCATGAATATATGCTGAATTTAATAATGTCATTACAGGTATTCGTTCTACACTGTTAGTTCCCAGATTTTTGATTGTCAGTGCACATACACTAATGACACAATAATTAAACGCATTTATGTTTATCAATTACAGCTTCCTTCAGAGACTGATTAGGGTTGAGTTGGGAATTACCCTGGTCTGCTGTGTTGAGGGCAGTGGTGGCACTATACACAATACATCTTAGCATCCATATATTTGCAGAAAGTATTGCTGCAAATAAATGATGAATAATGAAGTATGGACAGTAAATGTAATTGGTTAATCACTTGCTGGTGGAAAGACTCACCCTCTCTTCTTCAGTGGTGAGGTTTGGAGTGCGGACGGGTGCATGAGGAATGTTGGGGTCTCTGCCATGGTTCGGTGGGAGAGGGTTCAGAGGCAATCCACCACAAAGCTCCTTCAGAGTCGCCATCACTCCAAGAGCTTAGAAGCTTTATTCAACTGTGATAGAAATCAGGAAAAATATATTCTTTCTGTTGTGAGATTATGGATCACGTTTCCTGCTCCAAGTGTCCACTCACAGACAGAAAAGGTAATCTTACCACTACCCTGTTGAATCTGTCCTCCACCCCTTTAGCCATTGGCCAGCAGAGCCCATTGACCCCACAGCTTTGTCCAGTCACAAACTCAGGATCTGGCAGACTGGTAATAATTGATCAAAATGAGCATGATATGACAAGCACTCTCCACCATGTCCTCAGCTTTAGAGCCAGTCACACAGAACACTTTAATTCATGCTTTATATTCCCAACAGTGTGGAGAAAACACCCTTTTTAGGTGTAACCATTATGGACCCAGACATTTAGTTGTGCACACTGTGAATATAATCTCCATATAATATCTTCTGAGCAGCTGTACGCAAGTTTAAGCTCATCATGTTTAATGCCAAACATAGGTTGGCATATTCTTTGGTTGCACACACAGATTAGTTTAGCAAGCCAGAGCACCTTAGTTGGACTTACATGGGTTAGCAGTGTTCAAGTCGGGCATAGGCTCTGGGTGGGTTGGTACATGGGCTATTAGTGAGACACACTTGGGCTGCCTATCAGATAAATGTGGGCAGCCCAGTAAGTGTATACATGGGGCCTACATGGACTCATACTGGGTTGTACCATTCAGATGGGCACAATGTTCCTGCTGCTGGTTTGCTTCCATTTGCTATTCTTTTGTGAATCAATTCTTCCTTCCATCTGGCTAATAATGCCAATGCCACTTGTGGTAGTGCAACCCCAAATCATGATATATCATGCTACGCATTTGACAAGATGTAGTTTACATGAAATGCCATTCCTTTTATCTCTCAGGCTTTGCTAATTGGGGCTAAATAATTCTGTTTTGACTTCAGTCCACAGCACTATCTTCGAAGTCTCCTCTGGCTTGATTAGATGTTCATTAGGATGCTTCAAATGTTGAGATGTGAGATGAGGTTACATATAACCCTCTGTCCGCGTGGGTTTCCTCTCAAGGTCCAAAAACTCACGTTGGTAGTTGGATTGGCAACTCATAAGTGTGCATAGGGGTGAGTGCCTGAGTGAAAGTGTGAGTGTGTGCCGCACTGCAAGGGACTGGCGCCCCCTCCAGGGTGTATTCCTGCCTTGTGCCCATTGATTCTGGGTAGGCTCCAGACCCACCGCGTCCCTGAACTGAATAAGCAGTTACAGACACAGTGCAACACTCCTGACTCATCTAAAGCTTTCTTTGGTATGGTAGTTTTATTTTGCCTTTCTGACCAGCTTATGAGCTGTTCTCACTGTAAGTTCGGTCTTCCAGATTTCATTTTAACTTCTATACTTCCCCTGAGCTGCCATTTCTTAATAACTTCATACACTGCGAACACAGCAAGCTGAAAATGCATGTAGTAAAAAAAAGTCACAGCCTTTGCCCTGGGGGTGTCCGTTACTTTCATAGTTTCACCTTTAGACAGATGCTTAGAGGAGCCCATTGTTGCTGAGTGTTAGTACAAGGTTTGAAATGTGAGATAATTTCTAAAGCTTGGAAAGTGAATTCAGCTGAAAGTTCATATTTACAGCTGATTCACCTCAGGCCTGATTTGCTCATGTGTCTGAGATCTTGTTAAGAGCTGTATATTAGGATTTTGCTGACACAAAATTTAAGCTGTTAAAATTCTAGTTACTTTACTACTCTTCACTGCCCGTTTTTCATGTCTGTCTCTCTCTCACTTTTGTGTTGATCAGGGCCAGTTAGGTTCTTGCTCTCAATTTATGACTCACAGGATGTTCGCTTTTCTTGGCAATAAACAGACTTGACCTGGTCTGTCTGTGATTGAAAGACCTTCTAACTCAACACAAGCTGAATAAAAGCCATCTACATTCATAAGCAGTATGTGGTAACTGCCTGATTTCATGAAATATGTCTGCACAATTAAAAACATGTTTATTATTATCGCATTATTACCCCTGGTAAAAGCTTCATTAAAGAATTTTTAAATGTTTTCATTTACTTTTAGACCAGGTAGGCTCTGGACCCCCCGCGACCCTAAATTGGATAAGCGGTACAGATAATGGATGGATTTACTTTTAGACATGTACTGTTGGACTGTCCTCTCACAGTGGAAGGATAGATAAAACATTCTGATTTTTTTTTTTCCAACCTGAAGAAAATGTGGAGGTTCGGTTGTGTAAAAAAAAAAAGTCTGGGTTCTACCACTTTTCTGGATTCCCATTTGTTTATATCTTTTAGCATTGTTATGAAAAAGTGTTACCAAAAACAACTAGATCTCATGAAATCCAGTTTAGTTTTAACATTAGGGGCAATAATCTGAAGTTATTTTAATAACAATTTTTCTTTCATAAAAATAAACACTGACCAAAAGCTTTTCACAAAAGGTTTTTTTTTTTTTACTGAGAACGAGTACTCTTTCCAGAAGATATGTGGAACAGCATTTCTTTTTACATAATCAAAAACAAAAGTTATTTTACATGGTGGCACATTTCTTGAAATGTCATATATACAGACACTCACTAAGTCAACAGGATTTGTTTTCCTGTTTAGAGTGAAAAAAAAAAAAAAAAAAGTATTTCTTTTTTTATATAGTTCCAGGCTACTTCAGTCAGGTAGAGAAGGATCCACCAAAGACAAAGCACTCCATTTTACCCAGGAATGATTTCTGCCTTTTTTGTGTACACAAAATCATCCAGTATGCATTAACATATTCATACAAAAAGAAAGAAAATAGATGTTGGACCACGCTACATCGTGTTTCACCTTCTGTCTTCCAAATCAGTTGGACTAATGTATCACCAGGTCTTCTACAATACACAAAGTGCATTTGCCATGATGGGTTTGTTTATACCACAAGCAAATGCCTTTCACCAACTAGAAAAACCTAACACTACCATGTGATCATACTGTCAAAGGGCGTTTTAAAAAATGCCAGGGAACTCTTTCCAATATGATGCTGAAGTGCAAGACTGGCAAAACTGTAGGTTAAACATTGACAACTGAGCCACTGTATGAATAAGAAACCTGTAATCAGTCCCTCCTCAACACCGCTATCAGTATCTGGAATATGGTACAATATTAAGCAGAAATCAACAAACTGTGGGAGAACCTTAAGACTAATGGTGGAAATGTTTGGTGAAATACTTTACAGAAACTATGTGGGGTGGTTCAGAAATATACACTCACCCAGCAATGAGTTTGCTTCCCATAGAATTTCTGAATTGCTTCTCTTCCTGACCAAAGAGAATATTTCAAGCCCAAACTGACCAAAAGCAGGGAGTTCTCTCAAGACAGCACTGTTGACAATTGACCACTTAAACTCAAATTGTACAAAAAAATATAAAATGAAAACATTCATAAAAATAATAAAAGTATTTGATAAGGTGTCTGTCAGCATATGCACATGTCCATGTAAAGAAAATTTAGAAGAGTAGGGCTCCCATGCTTCCAACTTCGCTCTGTTCCTTAACAAAGATTTCAAAGTACTGGTAGATGATGGTGACTGCCAATAAGATTCCTGTTCCTGAGCCAATTGCTCCCAGGAAATCAGCCATAACTGACAGACCACCGATGCACAGTCCACCAAATGCAGCTGCTGTGGGGATGTACCTACACAGAAAATGATGCACATGATTTAGAGGGGTGTTCGAAAAGATTTTACATAAAGATGTGTGAATGAGTGAGTGCAGAGACAAACCTGTTGAGTTCATGCACCATTGATGTCTCTCTGTGTCCTCTCATCACCATCTGCTGTTCCTTCAGCTGCTTGGCCACCTAAAAGAAAAACATGTGAACTTACTTCATATGCACATAATGCTGATGCAGTTCACGATCACATAGAGTAAATGCTTTTTACATTTACAGAGAATACATACATCTTTGGCAGATGATCCAGATACTTCAATCCATGTCTTAGAGAAGAAGGCACAGGATCCCAGCATGAATACAATGTAGATGAGAGCATGAACCGGGTCATCCAGCACTGAACCAAATGATTCTGGGGGCGAAAGGTAGTAACACAGTCCTCCGATAGGGTAGGCGCGAGCTGGGCCACCAGATGTTGTATCCTGCAGACAACAGAAAAGCAAGAATATTTTAGAACAATAGAACAAAAAAAATATATAACGAAGACTATATTTACTTTCCTTCCAGAATATATGTCGTTTTTGTAAGTACAATATTTTAGGCTGAGTTTATCCAAAATTAAACAATCAATTTTTAGCAATATTTTACTCTTATTTGGATATGTATGTTTGTCTGGAAACACAGATTTTCTTAAGCTTGCTGATTTCTACATTTTAAGAGTTGTCTGATTTCTGGCTTCAATTCCATTCAAAACTCATCAGATTGATGCAAAGAAGCAGCTCAGCAATTCAGCACATTGTAAAAACTGAAATGCCAAAAATAATAAAATATACCAAATATTTAAGCACCTTAATACATCCAGTTCTATCCACAGATTCTAAGTTTTATTATTGCAAAATATATTTCTTCTTGAAAACAATAGAACACAATGTGTAAAATCTAACCAGTTTTTGTCCCTGTTAATTACTTACAGACCAGGTTCCCAGCAGGTTCACCAGGAAGTTTCCACTGAAACGTGTGGAGAGCATCTGGGAGATAATGTAGAGGTTTGACACCAGCGCAGACTGCAGGATGATGGGGATGTTGGAAGTGTAGAAGAGTTTGATGGGATAGGTGTTGTACTGACCACGGTAACGTGCAGACTTAATGGGCAAATCAACTCTGAATCCCTGAGATGAAACGAAGCAGGAAAAACAAGCCAATTTATTTCACCAGGCTGTAAATAAAGTCACTGTCTATTTCACTCAATGTATTCCTATTTATTTCACCCATTTATACAACATTTACTCTGGTGTTTTTGTTTATTAAGGATGTAGCTTTATGTCTCATCACTTTGTTTACTAGGTTCTTAAAACTCACCTGGAAGTATATGACCACAGCAAACACAAAGACTGTAGCTATGAGGTTCATGAGGTTGGGTAGGTTCTGCCTGTAGAAAGCCTCTCTCAGAGCTCGTACTTTGTCAGTCCTTGTGGCCAACAAGTGGAACAAAGCAATGATTGCTCCCTCAAATTCAGTTCCTGTGAACAGAAACAAGCTTAACAAAAGTCCTCCAATTATGTGCATATTCATGTACTGCAACAGATTTACTACACCTTAATATATGCCCATTAAACACAACATTTCACACATGAAATAAGCATGATATTTAAAGATGGGAAAACATTAATGAGGTAAGAAAGTAAGCAGCTACATTTTCTACAAAGAAATAAATAAATAAGAGCTTTTTTAAATTTAGTAAATATATCAAATAAATACAGTGGAACCTCTACCTACGAACTTCATCGATTCCGTGACCCGTAAGTGGAAAAGTTCATTTTTCGAGTCAATTTTCCCCATTTAAAATAATGGAAAAGCAATTAATGCGTTCCAGCCCCCACCCCGAAAGTCACCCTTTTTGCACTGATACATGTTTAAAAAACTCTCAATTTAGTAAAAAAAAAATAATAAAAATAAAAAAATACATGTAGCATTACTAAAAAATAAAAAATAAATACAGTGGTAACAGTAATAAAAAAGAAATAAAAACAAGTTTTAAGGGGTTATACATCGCTACCTTGAAGGCGTGCCGACTGGCTGGAGGAGTAACACAGGCACTGGCTATATGACGGGAGGTGGGGGTTGGTGGAATAACAGAGTATGCGGGTGAATGTGGGGAGATGAAGCATAGATACGGCTTAACTTAGCGCAAATTTCGATGTCTGCTATTTACACTAATACTAAATTGCTGAAACTACAATTTGCTAATCTTAAAAGCTCACTCAAGTCTGGGCGCGCTGGGAGACTCGCCTAATGGGGTCAGTGGACATTTCCAGCCACCAGCTCGGCAGAGGCTCGGGTTCGTTTCTAGAGTTGTGGTTCATTGGTGGAGGCATAAAATATTCAAATGCCCAGTTTGTATCTTGGAACGTTCGTTAGTATAGGTTCCACTGTATATTCCAGAAAGATTTAATAGGTAATTTGGGAGAAAACGTTATCTTAATATTTGTATACAATGCTATATTTCTTGGGTAAACAAAGTAAGGCCACACTGCATGTTGAAGTTGTACCTCTGCCTGTGTTCACAGTAGTTGGGCTGAAGGCTTTCCATACGATGGTCTCGCAGATGTTAGTGGCAATGAAGAGAGAAATGCCTGAACCCAATCCATAGCCCTTCTGGAGCAGCTCATCCAGCAGCAGCACGATTAGACCAGCCACAAACAACTGTAAGATAAAAACATAGCTACAGTCACATATTCTGATTATTTATATTATTTATGCTTCAAGGCAGTAGGACATTAATAAAACACTGAACCCATTTAATAATTAAGACAAAAGGGTGGAAAGATTATAGTAACAATACATCAAGTCACTCGTGTTTATGTACCTGAATGATGATGAGGAGACAGATACCAGCACCCATCTCTGACGGGTCTCCATACATGCCTGTCATTACATACACGATAGCCTGGCCAATGGTGATGATCATTCCAAACACTGGAAACAAAAGCATAACACTGAATTTGCAATTGTCCCCAAATTATGTGGCCATACTCCATTTCCAGTGCCTCCGGTCTACATTCATTGGGGTGGAATACTAAGCAATGTAAAAAAAACATCATGAGCAATCTACAATGAGTTCATTCACAAACATTTTCCAACAGAATTCTGAGTAACCGTCATATCTGAATTACTCAGGATATTAGGATTTAGGATACATAGCCTCCTCTTCTGACTATGACCACATTTACACATACTGGGGTAAAAAAGAAAACGGGGAAAAAACCCACACACTTACATTTCTGAGCTCCGTTGAACAGTGCTCTGTCTTTTGGTGTGTCTCCAACCTCAATGATTTTAGCTCCAGCCAGCAGCTGCATGATGAGACCAGAGGTCACGATGGGAGAGATACCCAACTCCATCAGAGTACCTGTTGCAGATAAGCTGTTAAAACTACTGCATCCACAGTCACTGATAAAATCCATGACAGGGTGAAATTCACAAACACATTCACAGAATAAATTAGGCAGAATGTCTCAGATTGGACCCGTTTAATATTACTTTAACACAGGGTAAACTCTTTGGGAAATATCATCATAAACAGGAAGCACATTTTAAAATGTTTTAAAACATCTAGATGCTAAACAGACTTTGACGTGAAATGAAATGTTGGAAACTGACATTTGAAAATCTACAAAACCTACATTATTAGTATGGCAAAGTGGAGCAATTTTTAATAAAAACAACTGACCCCTGTTGGAGGCCATAATGACTCTCATCCAGTAGAACGGATCAGCTGAGTCTGAAGACATGATCCCAAAAAGAGGAATCTGGGGGGAGAATTGGGGGGGGGGGGGTCAAAGAAAGAGAGATATTAAAACAATACATAGGTTTCAGCTGTGTATTTATCTTAGATGAACCTTAACATGTTTGACCCATACCTGACAGCAAACAAGAAAGATGAACAAAGTAATGGCTGTCCATAGCACCTTTTCCCTGAACTGGATCTGAAAGCATATTCCCAGAACAAGGAAGAATTTTAAAATACAGATGATATAGAGCATTTTCAGATTTTAAATAATAATGCAGTGAAGAAAAAGACACACACACACACCTTTCTTTCTGGTTTCTGGATTTCTGGTAAAACCGCACAGAACGGTTTTATTACTTCCAAAAACTTTACTGAAATCAGAGAAACAAGACTGGTTAGAAAAAATTAATCATCATAATTAACAGAATCCTTTTGTCAACTAATGGAAGGGGTCACCATCATAAATCCACTGGTAGAAAACTGGGACTGACTACTTAAACAAATTGAATTTTAACAATGTGCCTCTGTGACTGGGAAGAAACCTGCAGCCCGAGTGGCTGTGTGTTGATAAACCTGGAGACCAATCTATGCAACTTCATGAAAAGACAAATATGTGCCATTCAAAGTCAGATTTAATGACAATCTGCATTCATGAAAAACGTATTAAGCTAGAATCATTTACAGCAGTGGTCACAGGAACTAGACACATGACGCAATGACTGCCTGTAAAAGCAACTTTGTGAGGTAATTACATGCAACTGTTTTTCAATATGCTATATAACACACTTTAATAACAAGGCTTTGACATGTGTATCTTTTATTTGTGACACAGAGACACTTCACTTGCTTCACTGTTTTATATGCCAATATTTTACAATTAATATGAAATCTCGTGTGCCAAGTAGATGGTTTAGAGCTTATTTAGATGCAAATTAAATTAGTTAGTTTAAGGGTTATATTTGTGCTGTAAACACTGGAACACCCTAGTTACATTCAACAATAACAAAGATATTTCCTAAAAGTAATTTCTGTTCAGTGCACACATTCACACTGAGATACACCGGAAAATTATTCTTATTTTTTTTTTAATCAATGGACTTTCCTATTAAGGAGTTTCCTTCAACTCCTTAAAAACAACATCTTGTATTCTGCTCTTTACTTAAACTAGGAAAAACTCCGTTCTTGTACATTCTTGCGCATGTGTACTCGTTTTCTTTATCTGTGTAATAGGAGAATACATTAAATGGAAACTGGGCATGGAAATGTTTAGGAGCTAAAGCCTCGTCATCAGAAAAGGGGAGTCTCCTAGCTTAGCATTAGCCACGGTCTTTCTGTTTGTATGAACAACTCTCCATTAAGTTCAGTTTCACCTACTTAAACACTGCACATTATTATACCTAAACTAGTCTTTCTGCAGAATAACATAAGTTAATCATATCCAGTCTAGCAGAATCAGGCGCTAATGTTAGGTGGCTAACGCCAGTGCTCCGGTCTAATCTGACCTTCTCTTTAGCCTCACCAATGACAGATATCAGCTATTTATCTTTTCTTCCTTGAACACTGTTATTCACAACATTCAGCATATTAAAATGCAAATATTAATCGTTTCAATTACATTTACAGTGAACACATTACATACAGTGAATGAGCATTATCGCTAGGTAAATTCTACACACAGAGCCTGTTAGCTTGGATTACCAAGTAAGGTTAGCTCGTTAGCCAACATTAAAAAGTATAATTAATCTAGAAAAGATCACATAAACTGCAAATAAACCGCCTTAAAATAAACACAGACTAACGTTACTAAGACATAACCAACTTATCATGTGACAGATTTAAAAATCCCGTCGTCTCTAATAACAAGCTAACGGCTAACATTCAATCAATGAAGCTCAGCTCGCCAGCTAACAGTAGCTTGGTGAACTGTCGGACAAATCCGAAAAATACCCGGCTACTCTAACATTATATTATGCCTCGGTGTCGCTACTCACTGCCCATGGTGCCGTTTCCCGCTAAAGTCTCAGAGAGTGATCACGCTCCCGGTGTGGAGCCGCCGCCGCCGACTTCTTTTCACAGCACCGCGCTGAAAGAGAAAGAGAGAGAAGAAGGGAGAGAGAGAGACACAGAGAAGCACTGGGAGAGAGAGAGCGACAGAGAAGGGAAACGCCGCCGAGACTTTAGAGACACGTCAACACTACACTGAACCTCAAACACGTCACACGGGCTTCACAACCAGTGAATCTGGGAGTCGGTTCACTCTCATACACAGATTTGGTTCACATGAAGCTTTAATACAGATAAACAAAACACACATAGTAGTAAAGGGTCGTCAGCTCTCACGGTTTTGGATGTCACACTGTGCACAGAAATCCCAAGCCATCGAATGCCCTGTTGCGAGACTGATATGTTATTTTATGTTTTGTTATGGCTTTCTTTTCTATTTGTTATTTGTCTCCATTCTTAATGCCACTTTCTTTTGTATAGTTTTTAGAAGGCTATGCCTTTGCCAGACTGCAACTGTAAAAATCTGTTCTTAAGAAGGACTTAAAAATGGCCAACCGATTTTACAGGCTCAGGACAAACTTGCAAGAACATGTTTGCACAATATTTTACGTAACGTCAGAGACATTGCCTTCGCAGTTTCAAAGGCAAGACGTCCTGTTGTTTACAGTGAAACATTTCTGTGTTGATTAATGGGTGACTGATCTGTCAGTCTGCTGGCAGACGCGATGCCATTGGTGCATCCATTCTCCATTCACACAGAGGGCGTTTCCCATAAATAGATTAAAAAATTTAAAATAAGAAGTGCAAAATATATTGCATACAAACAAGTACACTGCTCTACACAAATGTTTGGACATCCCTGGATAAAAACATACATTTCAACAGTATGCAGGGAGCACTGAAATACACAGTAATTGTATATGTGCAGTGTTTAATATGTAAAGAAAAAACACTGAACCAGTGCTAAAGCTATAAGATAGGATAAGATAACACTTGTACAACAGTGCTATGAACTGTAATATATTAAATATGAGGAGGGTCTATATACATTTGAGACATAGTGGCATAATGGTTCTGTGTATGACACTATGGCACAATTTATATTTGTTTAATAATTTTTCTGTGTTTTAAACACATCAAATAAGGCAACATTCATTCATTCATTATCTTTAACCGCTTATCCAGTTCAGGGTCGCGGTGTGTCCAGAGCCTACCTGGACTCATTGGGCGCAAGGCAGAAACACACCCTGGAAGGAGCTAAGGCAACATTGTTTTTTTTTTTATTTACTAACTGCTACCCGTGTTGTTCAAACACACACAGAGATAAACTCATACACCAATGTACTTTTAAAAAGAAAAAGAATAATCCAAAAATGAAATGAACAGATATTTACTGTGAATAGATCCAAGAGAACTACCCCCAAAAAAGTACATCTTCTGTTTAAGTTTTTAGATATGAAATCAGCTACATAATTCAAATAATAATTTGATGTCTAATAACCCTGTTTGTTTGTTTTGATTCTTCACATGTTCTTTAGTTTAAGGTTATGCTAAAATAGTTACTGATGGACTAACTGAATGATTTATTGTTTGCTTGATTGTTGCCTTTGGCAGTTACAGCCCATTAAATTCTGACATGAGGTAAAATGATCAAAGTCTAATAGAGACTGCAGGCTGCTGATCAAGTCTGGTCTGTTAAACTATAACAGGGTGTGTTTGGTTTTTACCAGTGGGTGTCATCCAAAGACTTTAAAAGTCCAGAGCTGAGTTAATAGCTGGAGGGCCCTGATGGACTTCAGCTGTGACCAATAGAATGCACCACAGCAGACCAGGTCTACTTTCTAAAGACAACTGCTGGCAGGTCACCTTAGGATAATTATGATTAAGCAGATGGTTGAACAGCAGTTTTGCAATTGAGGGCCTCCAAGCTGCAAACAGGTCTCTCAAAACATTAGCCTCCTTACCGTGTAGACGCACTGTCCATTTTATCAGCTTCACTTATTTTATAGGTGCACTTTGTAATTGCACAGTCACAGACTGTGGTTCATCTGTTGCTCTGCATACTACAAACCCCATTTCTGGAAAAGTGGGGATACTTACATAAAGTAAAATAAAAGCACTTGTAATATTTTTATACACTTTAACATTATTTTACAGGGCAGCACAGTGACATGTGTTGGTTCGAGTCCTGCTCCGGGTGACTGTCTGTGATTAGTATGGCGTGCTCTCCCCGTATCTGCATGGTTTTCCTCTGGGTGCTCCACTTTCCCCCACAGACCAAAAAAAAAACAATAATAAAAAAAAACACACGTTGGTAGGTGGATTGGCTGCTCAAAAAAGTGTATTCTTGGCTTGCACCCAATGATTATGGGTAGGCTCCGGGCCCACCGTGACCCTGACCTGGATAAGCGGTTACAGATAATGAATGAAATTATTTAACAGATAAAAGGACAAAGAAACAATGTTCAGTGTTTTCAATGATGAATTTACAGCGGGTACGGAAAGTATTCAGACCCCTTTAAATTTGTCACTTTTTGTTTCATTGCAATCATTTGCTAAAATCAAAAAAGTTCATTTTATTTCTCATTAATGTACACTCACTACCACATCTTGACAGAAAAAAAAAACAAATGTAGAAATTTTTGCAAATTTATTAAAAAAGAAAAACTGAAATTTCACATGATCATAAGTATTCAGACCTTTGCGCTGACACTCATATTTAACCCACATGCTGTCTATTTCTTCTGATCCTCCTTGAGATGATTCTATTCCTTCATTGGAGTCCAGCTATGTTTAATTAAACTGATTGGACTCAGGATTATGAAAGGCACACACCTGTCTATATAAGACCTCAAAGCTCACAGTACATGTCAGAGCAAATGAGGATCATGAGGTCAAAGGACCTGCCCAAAGAGCTCAGAGACAGAATTGTGGCAAGGCACGGATCTGGCCAAAGTTGCAAAAGAATTTCTGCAGCACTCAAGGTTCTTAAGGGCACAGTGACCTCCATAATCCTAAAATGGAGGAAGTTTGTGTGACCAGAACTCTTCCTAGACCTGACTGTCCAGCCAAACTGGACAATCGTGGGAGAAGAGTCTTGGTGAGAGAGGTAAAGAAGAACCCAGAGATCACTGTGGCTGAGCTCCGAAGATGCAGTAGGGAGATGGGAGAAAGTTCCACACAGTCAACTATCACTGCAGCCCTCCACCAGTCGGGGCTTTATGGCAGAGTGGCAAGACATATGAATAAGATTCTGAAACAGAAAAAAGATTCTCTGGTCTGATGAGATGAAGATTGAACTTCTTGGTGTTAATTCTAAGCCTTACGTGTGAAGAAAACCAGGCACTGCTCATCACCTGCTCAATACAATCCCAACAATGAAACATCGTGGTGGCAGCATCATGCTATGGGGTGTTTTTCAGATGCAGGGACAGGAAAACTGGTTGCAACTGAAGGAACGATAAATGCGGCCAAGTACAGAGATATCCTGGACGAAAACCTCTTCCAGATTCCTCTGGACCTCAGACTGGGCCGAAGGTTCACCTTCCAACAAGACAATGGCTTCGAAACAACTCTGTGACTGTTGACTGGCCCAGCCAGAGCCCTGACCTAAACCCAATTGAGCATCTCTGGAGAGACTTGAAAATGGCTGTCCACCAACATTCACCCTCCAACCTGACAGAACTGGAGCAGATCTACAAGGAAGAATGGCAGAGAAGGAAGAATTCCCAAGAAGACTCATGGCTGTACTAGCTCAAAAGGGTGCTTCTACTCAATACTGAGCAAAGGGTCTGAATACTTATGATCATGTCAAATTTCAGTTTTCTTTTTTAATAAATTTGCAAAAATTTCTACGTTTCTGTTTTTTTTTCTGTCAAGATGGGTTAGTGAGTGTACATTAATGAAAAATGAAACTTTTTTTTATTTTAGCAAATGGCTGCAATGAAACAGAGTGAAAAATTTCAAGGGGTCTGAATACTTTCTGTACCTACTGTAATTCTATTTGTTAAATACAAACAAATTTATAAACTGATGCATGCAACACACTCTAAACTGGGTCAGATCACCTTTTGTTTTAAATGTACTTTTTAATTCTTTGAAAATGGAAGGTACTAACTTTTTTTCTATTTCTGCAAGTGAAATATTTACATATTTTTTCTCAGCACTCTGTGGTTGCTGTCGTCTGATCCCCCTTTTCATCATGTGCCATATATATGCACACTATGTCTATAAAGCCACTCTGTTGTAACTTATGCGGAATGAGACCTGGCCTTGTCCTGCTGAAACAGAGATGGAGTTCCAGAGAAATTCATCTTGATGGCAGCATATATTTCTCCAAAATACCAGAATAAACCTCTGCATGATTGGTGCCCTTACATATATCAGATCAACAATGCCATGTGCACTGATGCACGCCCATGCCATCACAACTGCTGGTAAAAGTCTGTATGGTTTTCTTCATATTTTAAAGGTAGAATCTGGAATTCATTTTTGTCAAAAGCAACCTAAAACAAGGACTTATCAGACCACAGAACACGTTTTCATCTTAAGTTATTTTGCGTCTAGACAACTTGTCAGTACTTTTACACAAAACTAATATATGGATTCTTCTACACATTATACAGTTTCAGCTTACATCTCTTGATGCAGCAGGTCTGAGTTAAGTGACAAGATCTAAGTTTGTTTATATTTTAAAAATATAATTAAGTCTTTTAAATATTAATAAATTAATTATAATTTATATTGGTCTTGGTTATGCCAAAAGCTTTAAATCTTTAAGGAATGAAAAGCCTATATCATGTACATTTTACTTATAATATCTGACAACATGTAAAGGGTGTTAAAAGAGGGAATTAATTTCATGGTAACCATCAGTCTTCCAAGGTTTTACCCTTTTGAACTCTGGGGTAATTAATCAGTTATTAAGACTTTATCACAGTAGGGGTTTAGTGCTTAAGAGTGACACACTCAACAATGAGAGGTAAGCCAATGAACCATGTTAACCTAACAGAGATCTCAAATCAGTTATCATGTTTTATTAACAATAATTACACAAAATCTAAAATGATAAATAAATTATATCATTATGGGTATGAAAAATGGATGTATCGCTTCTGTATTTTATTCATAGTCTTAATTTGCATTGGGTATACCCAATATAACCCAAGAGAGAAGAAAAATAGGATGACCAACAGTATGGACATTCTGTCCCAGTTTAGATTAAGCGAAGCACAGAAGTCTCCATCTGACCAATAATACATTAAACAAATGAAATGAAGTTCATTCTAACTTATCAGGCCCAAAAATGTATAAAAATTTTCTAATCCAACATTTCTTCTGAAATCAAGGGTATTGAAAGAGAGCTCATCCCCTTTGGTGCAGTTTATTCCAGGAAGGTGTTACACTAGATGGGAAAGTTCTTTGAAGATCTGAAGGCATTCAAACGTGGTTAGTTTTACTCAAACTCATTCCAGTGTTATTTGATGGTGTCTATAAACATTTAGACATATGATGTTTCTGTAGCAACATAACATCAACCTCAGCCTCAACCCAAACATTATGGTTTTCATTTTCTTTAAGGAGAACATGTAGCTTTTGTAGAAAGTGCTTTAGGCCTGTATTTAGTTGATCTTGATTTTGTAGGCCATCCCTGTCAGGACATACTTGTCTTGAGAATATGTGAGGAGTGTGTGTGTGTGTGTGTGTGTGTGTGTGTGTGTGTGTGTGTGTCTGTTTGCTGCTGTTCACAAAGTGAGGAGAGAGGTTGTGGAGCTGTGATGACTCAGCAGAATGGAATCTGGAAACTGAAGTGTGTGTCCATGCAGGGCTTTCCCAATACCTGAAACCTGTGATGTCATCAATGTTTTTGGAAAGAATGATGTTGAACTGTGTCAGATGGGTGACTCAGTTTAAATGCACACACACCATCAAGCCTACTGACTCTGATTCAGATTATAACAGCTCTGGATTATTTAAGATTATTTCAGATTAAACCCTCCTCTGAACCCAATGTGTGTTAATGAATTGAAAATCAAGCAGTATTCTACCACACACACACACACACACACACACACACACACACACACACACACACACACAAACACACAGGCAAACATTTATTAATTTAAAACCTCTCTTTAGTTTTCTTTATAATAATGTTACTGTTTTATCATTTTATCATTGTCTACTTTAACATTTTGTCCTTAATAATAATTGTATGAATTTTTGGGTTGTTTTTTTCACTGGACTTATTTACTAAATAGTTCTGAGTGAACACATTTAGAATAAAAATCAGATCTGTAAATTATTTGTTCAACAGAGTAACAATAAAATGTGATGTATGTCTGTGTGTTAATGCATTTTACTTCTTGAGGATAGATTTTTATGTCTATAACTTGTGTATTTTTTCCCAAAACCATTTTACAAATACTTTCCTTCACTGTCTAAACAAAGCCTTGTATCTTCAGGTTTGTACCTTTCAGTTTCTGATATAATTTAAAAGAAAATGTTGGTCATTTAAAAACATGAGCTAAAATAAAGTGTCAATAATGTTCTGTAATAAAATCTCTTTACATTAATATATACTGACTGCTAAGAAGGGTTTGGCCTGATGATTTAGATATGTGCAGTTTTTAGGGTAAGATTTTTTTTATTACATTATGATTGGAGCTGTTTAAATCCTTACAATAATCTGTATATGGGCTGATGCATGTATGTGTGTGTGTGTGTGCGTGAGTGTGTGTGTGTGTTTAGGCTGCTGTAATCACTGACGTTTGTTGTTTTATCTGAGTATCTGAGAGTGATATATAACAAAGCTGCCTGTAGCAATAACAGATTATGGAAAAACAATAATCTGAGTTATGAAATATCAAAAAGTCGTACTGTATTCAGCATCATTACAAACAATAGCATCTGTTCACAAGGGAACTTTTATCTGCAATTTTGGAGATATAAGAAACAAAATGTAGATACAACATCTTTCCAAATATACATGGACACTTGTCCATTCAAACTCCAGTCACCACTTCCTCTGTAATCAAGGGTATTATGAATTACTCTGTCCCTCTTTACTGCAGTAACATCCCCTACTTTTCTCAGAAGGCTTTACACTAAACTGCTGTGAGGATGTGATGGCATTGAGCCACAAGAGCATTAGTGAGGTCACATACTGATGCTGGATGATTAGTTCTGAATCACAAAACCCACTGTTCATTCCAGATAAAGTAAATAAATGAATTATCCATCATGAAAATGAAGGCAGTTCTTCTGTTCCACATATTGGCAAGTATTTCTATGGTAATTATGCGTAATGGTATGGTAATTAAGTGTGAGAACAACTGAACTTCTTAGTCATCAGGGGCTAAATATTAAAGTAGCTGTATTTACTGAGTAGTAGGGGTGTCTAGGTATTTTTTGGACATTGTATGGAAACATGCCTGTGTGACAAAAATTTTAACACCTCATAAAAACTGTAGTGGTGTTAATATCTGGGATACTGTTTCTTCCTTTTAGTGCCAGGCACATTCACACGCGCACTCTCTCTCTCTCTCTCTCTCTCTCTCTCTCTCTCTCTCTCTGTGCAGATTTCCTTCCTAAAGGCTGTGATAATGTGGTTCTACGTATTTGTTCTCATCAGCATTTTAGTGAACTTTGTTCAGGGTAAAGAGGACGCTATATTTGCAAACATTGCAGTCAGAGTCAAAGTCACAGTCAGGGTTAAAACTCTCTTCAGAAAAAAACCTGTCTCACTTTCATATCTCTCCCCTAAATCAACAAAATCCATAGTGATTTTCCTTTCTCTTCTCCTGCTCTCTCCCATGTTATCTGTGTCTTTCTGTTGTTCAGTAGCAGAAAGTAAGTGTAATAATTCACACTTAACATCACACAAAATATAAATATATATTTAAATATTTATGTATCATATTAATGTATTATCATATGTTATCATATAATGTGTTAATATCATATTGTGTGTTCAGTTATTTTTGATGATCTTTAGTTGTTATTTATATGAACAACTGTTTAGGTACCCATCTGTTTAATGATATTCCACTGTTCTTCACAGATGATTTTCTTCAGCTTTGCTTTGCTGGGGGGATTTACCCTCTGTCCAAAAAAAACAACAACACATGACATACAACACATGATACACAATAAGTAAATAGTGTCTGATGTTAGTACACTGAAAAGTGTGTCAAGCCGTGCTGAGCCGTGCGGAGCCGAGTCTAGTCAAGCCGATGCTATACAGTAGAAAAGCACCATAAGTGTACAGTAACAAAAAGAAATCTATAGTGCACATTTATTCTTCCAAAGACATTACTGGCAAACAGAACAGTCAAACACGAGGGTCTAGGCAGAGCTTTCAGTTTATTAAGAGATTATTTGAAAATCACATCTAGTGCATTTTAACCAGTCACATTCAGCCTGTTGGCTGGTAACCACTTCCTTATTTTCCAGTGAAATTGCTGATGGTATGTCCTGCTTGTAAAAGCCCCCAAGAATGAATAAACAAGCTTTTAATCCCCAGAGAACAGCTCAAGGCCACACGTACCCTTAAAAATGTCAGTCCGATATGTATGATGATTTCAAACTGGGAGAGAGAGATGATACAGGGGTTGTGTAACTGCAGAGATATGCAGCAGATTATTATTATTGGTAAGGTTAAAGGTCAGCAGCCCAGGTGAGGACGCACCAGACTGCATGTAAGATTATAAACGTCACCTTATCTTACAGCTTCATTCCAGGGTTTACTGCAGAAATAATAAATGTTATCAGTGGTTGGAGAGGAGGAAAAAGATCTACACAGCTTCTGCTGCCTGAATATCATTCATTCACTCACAGCCTGTTTGTGTGTGTGAAAGAGACAGTGTGTCTACTGAAAGTATATTCCCACCAATTACAGTGATATGGCAAATATGAATCATGATGACTTTTGGAGTTAAGCCAAAATTGTTGTTGCATAAAAATATTGGAGGTACAAAAAATATACAATTAAAAAATATTTTATTTTAATATTTTATCTTATATAGAAGTTTCACAGCTGCCAGCTCTGATTTTTAACAACTGACAGAAACTAGGCTATTACTTTTCTCACATTCAGTGTCAAATGTTGGACTTCCAGAAGACCTATATATATTAGAGTAAATCTGTTTAACCGGCTGAACCTGGTGCCTGCAATCGGGCTATCTGACTTCACAGCACTGATGTGTTAACTTACAAACATGATCCATGCATGAGAACACTCAGCAGGACCTCATTTATTCAGCAATGAATAAACAAGCTTCAAAAAATTACACAGCATCATAAAGGTTATCATTATATCTTAACGGATATAAATATTCTGTAAAAAATTTTGATGGCAATTTGATATTTATATATGAATATGAAAAAATAAATACATGCAAAATAGACTTAAGAGTTAAGTGGAAAAGAGTTAACTAGAAAAATTACACTAAAACCGAAGCGAATAAACTGAGGGACAACGTAAAAAGTATTTAACACTGTGAATAACCCACAGTCCTTTTCACCAATTAACAAAACAAAGAGATGTATAACACTTCATTCATTCATACAGCATAATTCCTTCTGTTATTCCTTTGTTTAGGGATGTGTCCCAAAAATGTCAGGAACATTTCTGGGTTTGTGGGATGACCAGTTTTTTCTCGTATTCTGTCCCAGAGCAGACTAAATATACTGAGCCTGTTGCTATAGCGATCAATCACTAGTACAAAACCTATTACCATGGCAACATGACAGAAAAGGGCAGCTAGGAAAGTGCTAATTTACACACACACACACACACAGACACATGCGCTCACAACACACACGCGCGCGCACATACACACATATACGGACACTTCTGTTGAATCTGGCATATTATATTTCAGGTCATTTTGTTAAACATGTTAGAATGATAAAATTAGGGATGCGGAGCCTTGACAGTAATGTTTTCTTGAATGAATAAAAATACAAATAGCCTTTTATTGTTTATTACACCTAGCAAAACAACTGAAAAACAAATGGAGGGAAACGTGTCAATTTCTTTGACAGAACAAACTGAGTGAAATAAAGCCAAACATAACCTGCACAAAACCTATACAAAAGGAAACACGATGACAGTGGACTAAAGGAAAGCGATCATGGAGTGTAGTTATAAGGGTGAAAGTGATACTCAGTGATGAATTACAGATCTGCATTGGCCAAGGAAATGATGCTTGAATTTTGCCTGGTGTCTTTCTATTAAAACATATAAAGATGACTTCCTGAATAAAACAGTCAAAATTCCCCACTCATCATACATTTTTGTTGAGTAGATAAATGACCGACCAGGGGTCCCACAGTCAGTGCACAGATGTACTACGATATTTTGACACTTTTCTCAGTTCTTGAATTGGTTTGGTTGTTTTTCAAGTTGATAATTTTCCTCTGAAAGTGGTGATTCCATAATATTTGCTGGTAGATGTTCTTACACAACTTCCCAACCACATTGTTGGTGCTGTAATGTAGGCTAGTGACAAGTATATAATTATGTTATCATATGTACCCCTGAGTCATGGGTAATAAACAGTGTAAATAGAGATATTAGGGATTCAATAAATACAGGATAATAGGCATTTCATGAAATACATACTTCTGTGTCCTTGCCATTCCTGCACTGCTGGTAGTTACAACTCTGAATTACAATTATTTAAGACAAGGAGGGTCAAACCCTTCTCATTAAAGGGTTTAGCAGTACTTAGTTGTGATTTTGCTCTTGCTGATGTAATTCCGCTCAGGAAGTGATAAATATAGCAATAAATCCAGTTGATGTTGTATTAAAATTTTAATTAAAAAAAGGAAAGCAAAGATTACAACGTTCATCCTCAACTGGAACTGGGCATGACAGTTTTAAATATGTTCTGAAATGAAGAGGATTGATTTAGGGCTACATCTGTCCAGATATCCATTCAGATTGAAGGTGCACTATAGATCATTCAGCTGAATTAGAAGTTTAATTATTATTATTATTTTGGAATTTACGTTTTATTCCTTATCACTTCTATTCCATCCCAAAACAGAAAATTCCTATTGGAATATATTAATTTACTTTACTATATATTTAAAGAATACTACAGAAATATAAAGAAAATAAAGTGAGTGTGCCTTGCGCCCGATGATTCCAGGTAGGCTCTGGACCCCCCGCGACCCTAAATTGGATAAGCGGTTACAGATAATGGATGGATGGATAAAGTGAGTGCTTCTGTGTATCTTCATAAAGTCACTGAGCTAAATGCTGTTTATTTACAGTGCCCCGAACAATAAAATCTTCTCAGTGCTCAATCACTTTTTAGTGTTACCCTAAATTTATTCCAGTTCTTTTCAGCTGTGAAATAGAAAAAACACCATCTTTCTAAATTAGCAGGAAGTACCCAATCACAATAATCATTATTTAAAAGGTCTGTCACTCTTCCAGATTTTGATTTGCTGTGAAGAATGTACAGATACTTTAGATGCAGTATCTTCTAGGTTAAAGAGGAGAGGGCTCATTTCACATGCACAGTTCAAATGCCAGCATCCGGGATGGTATGAAGAGGCATTAGTGCACATGCCATGGGCGACTTGCACATATATTAAGACACTATTAATGCAGAATAATATAAACTGGTATTGGAGCAACCTACTCTAGACAAAATCTTTGTCAGGAAAAACCTTGTTTATTTCAGGAAGACAAGGCCACTACACATTCTGCATGGATTACAACAGCATGGTTCATTAGTAAATGAGTCTGGGAGTTAATCTAATCCAGAACTGTCACACTGAAAACAACTGGTGCATCATAAAGCAAAAAAAATCAAACAAAACAAATACTTGAACAGACACCCGAACTGTAAAAGTTACAGTGACTTGTCTTTTCAGTTCCCAAACAATTAAGAGTGTTGTTAAAAGAAGAGGTGATGCAATGCAGTTTCTCAAGTTTAGTGGTGGAGTGGCACAGTGGTGCAACATATAGTGTCGCTGTCGCACAGCTCCAGTGTCCTGGGGTTGTGAGTTTGAGCCCTGCTATGTGTGAGTCTGTGTGAGGAATTTGGTGTGTTATCCCCGTGTCTGAGTGGGTTTCCTCCGGGTTCTCTGGTTTCCTCCTACGGCCAAAATCACACATTGGTAGGTGGATTGGTGGCTCAAAACTGTCCACAGGTGTGAATGTGTGAGTGAATGGGTAAGTGTATGTTGCTCTGCAAAGGACGGGTGCCCGGTGATTCTGGGTTGGCTCCGGACCATTCACGAAATGGAAAAATTTTGAAAAATTTTGTCCAGCATTTGTCCTATCAGTTCTAAGTATATATATATATTTTTTTAACTAGGTGGTCTTTACACATACGGTAGATGAATTTGCAATCATACACCTTCAAAATCATTACACTCTAATGTTTACTGCAATGTGTGACTTTATTTAGATCACCATGCCACTGCCATAGCTGCCCCTGTCCTTTGTAAAAACATTAAAACCTTGTATTGTGATTGAATCATCATCATTGTCAAAGGTAGAGTCTAGGTGTGCTCTGAGATGGCTAAAAAAATACAGTTTATAAGCTGTCAATATTTTGTGGACTTTATTTATGAACAGCTCAGCCCTTTCTTTGTAAGTTTTTTGAGGGTGACATTTGATAGATTTACCCCTCATTAATTCTTCACATTATCACTGTGTATGTGCTCTAATTCTGGTGCATATGGCCCCTTATTTTCATCTTATTTTTACTTACATTTTTTTTGACAGAGGATGCATTACCAGTCTGTGATACTCAATATATGCAATTTCTCAATTCCCTTTCGCAGTTCTTGTTGCTGGACTCTCGTTGTTGTTTCTTCTTCTGACATGCAGCTTCTGTACATAAATATGCCTGTGCTGAGACTGAACTGAGGATTTCCTTATATCAAAAAATCACGTACTCTCACACGATACAAAGCATTTAAACAGTAAGTTAAAAATGATGGCCAACTAAATGACCTCCACAACAGGTGTTAATTCCATTTTACATATGTGACAAATGTTTAACTTGATTTCAATTTGAACAGAGCTTAATAATGCCGACAAATTGATATGAACACTTTCTAATAATCTGCAATATCTGTATTAACCCCTTAGTATCTAATTATGCCCAAGTTAAATATTGTTGTAACATGTACCTGTGAACTGGTCACTGTGTGTGTGTCAACATGGCTGAATGGGAACTATGCTTTTCATTGTGGGTGGTTTCTTATGTCTCCATTTTAGGATTTGAGAGTGTAATCCACAGAGGTTTATCCAGGAAATATGAGCAGTGGAGCAGCTGAGACAGTCACAGGCTGGTAAGGCCATATGAGGATAAGCACACACACACACACACAGTTCTAGTCTGAACTTTGGTCACTAATTTTGCAAAGCATGGAAAACAGCCTCTTCTTCTCACTCACTCTCTCTTTCGCTCTCTCCTCTCTCTCTCTCTTTCTCTCTCACACACACACAAACACAAACACACACACACACACACACACACACACAAAGTACAGGCTTAAAACTGCTTGCTGGAAGCTGTCGGTGAAAGGCAGGGTAAATCCTTAATATTCTCCAGAAGCTCAGCCTGAACAGCACTATATGACGCAGGCTCCGCACAATAGCAAATACAGCACATTCTACTCCCAACCCACTCAGCTTTCTCTGGATACAGTCCAGTAACCCTGGCTGCTCTTGTGGTTTTCACAAGCTTCAGCACAACATCTTCCCATGCGACATGCGTGATGTTACATAATGTTATAAAAATGATTTAGACGTCTGAAATATTGACTTACATTTGGTGTAGTGCAATGTGCTGAATATTAATCACTTGTAGTGTTTGTACACGCCTAGCAAAAAAAATATTCTACATTGCAAAATTCTTCTTGAAAAAGGGCATCTAAAATGTACAACAGGCACACTTTTATGTCAAGAATCATTTAAACACGTTAAATTCTGTTTCATTCTAAATGTGAGAGACATTATAAAGCAAGGAAAATCCTGCAAGCGTAATTCTTTTGAGTTTAATTGCTCACTCACTGCTCATAAAAATATTCAAACCTTTCTAAGCAGTGATCATTTATCAGATTCAGGTTTCATCAAAACTGACTGTCTTATTCTAAAGAAGGCAACACACATTTAAAGATATGTGATTGTAATTTGGTAAAATGGATAATTATGTAGCTATGTATTACATATGAATTATTATATAGAATAAATGTACAACCTAATGACAACATTAACTATAGACCAAACCTTAACGGTTAAGGCCTTTAGGCTAAACACTACCAGCATGAGACTGTCCTCTCTAAAAGCAGGCTAAATGCAGATGTAGATTATGCGGAGCTGGTGATTACAAAGGGAACTATTAAGGATTTTGCTAGTGCCAAGGTACTGTTAATGTGACTAAAATTAATTAATAGGTTCAAACCACCATCATTATTATAAGACTATGACTCAGAATTTTGATGCAGAATCTGCAATTATGGTCAACTATTGACACAGAATGTTTTTGTGGTGTAGGTGGTCAGTAGTTTGAGTGGTTGTTCTACTCTTGTAGATACACAGACTCACACATACACACACACACACGAAGATAACACGCTTTTCAGCACTGTTTATCACAACCATAGCTGAATTCTCTTTATTTTGTTTTAGAGTGTTAAACACACAGAGAAAACAATGAAAACGGTGACATGAGGATTATTTCTTATAAATAACATCATAACAGTACAGCTGGATGGAATGTTACATAATCCATTCAGGTTCACCTTTTCCTGTTTTGTAGAAATATGCTCAATATCAATAAATAAAGTTCTCTTTGTAGAATTTGTTTTTACATCTAAGAACATTACTACGGAATGAAGAGGAAGAAATACAAACAAAAGTTGTTTAGTGTCCAAACAATGACAAAGATCCTTGAAGGTTCATCAAAAATATTGTCCATGCGATAGATTCATTTAGAACTCTCTTATTCCCTTCTTGACCTCAGTAAGTTCCTTCCCTTATATATTCATTTCTCTTGGTCTTGTTAGAATTGTAAAGCACCTTAATGACTAGTTTCTGTATATTAAGCATCATAATGGCTTATATAATTATTTTTGTGCTACTATCATCAAAAATGTGAAAATGTCTTTGACAGATGCAACAAACCCACATGCCATCGAAGCACTACGCATGTGAGAATTGAACTATTTGATGGTCAGTTCTCTTGAATTGTCTCTTATAGAATTCAAAAACCTACTCAGCTCTCAACTCTTTTAGAGTGAGAAAGCGAAGAAATGAAAACACAGCTGGAGGAAACAGCCCAGATATTGAGCCTGTTTCCAGCCCCCCATCAGATAGAGAGTGGAAAACTACTGGAAGAGAGGGACCACACTCGTTCAATGAGATATATCCCAAAACAAACAAAGGTGTGAGAAGTCCAGATCCATCAGCTCCGGAGGACCACTGAGGGATGAGGTTTCACCTTTGATCCTTGACCTTGTGGCCCCTCCACCTTGATTTTCATGGATGAACCAAACATGGCCTTCATCCCTGTCACCATTGTCAAGGCATCCATAGTAAGCCTGGCATGGCGGTTGGAGTAGTAACACAAACTCCCGTGTGTGTTTAATCGTTGCTGTGCTCCTCGAGCTGGGACAGAATGCTGATGAGGTTCTGAAGGCCAAAGATGTAGCCGCTGTCTCCGCCTTCATGAACGACGGCGTCTTCTCCATAATCACGGCAGGTCGTGTGAGCAAAATCGATCATTCTCACATCCACCAGCGGCGAGCCTGACCCTGAAACATCTCGAACCTGTGAGCGCCCCCCACCATACGCTCCTTCCTCCTCATCATCTTCATCCTCGTCATCCTCCTCCTCATCCTCCTCCTCCCCTCCACGAGAGGGCCGGGGCCTGGCAGGGCCTGGAGGCGGTGCCCCATCATAGATAACAAGAAGAGAAGAAGAGAAGAATCGGTAGCTCTCACATGCCTCCAGAACCGCGCGCATCTCTTTGAGCCTCTGGAGAACCGGAGAAAGGAGGTCTCTGCGTAGAACACGTCCATCACTAAAAAACTGACAGAGAGCTTCTTTAAAACCGGCCAGACTCAGCTTCCGTCCGTGGTACTTATTCATGAAAATAAGCTGTCCTGTTACACTGTGGTACACCTGTAGACACAGAGAAAAGTGTTTAACAATGTTGCTAATCAGTAGGTTTACAATTAGTCTTAAATAAGTATTTATTGTGATAAATATTATTCCAATTGAAACCAATATTCCAAATATCGATACATACTTTGCATGGCTATATATCAGTTTTTATAATTCTTGTCGAAATTGTCTTAACTGTGGAGTAAATCTTTGTCTGAAAACTAAGAATGTGTATACTACATTACCTGCATCCCACAGAGACGGACTCCTATTGAGGAAGAAGTGCTCTGCTGGCATTTGCGGATTTGATTGGCTTTCTTCTCTTCAGAGGCATCATCCCCATGCTGTCGAGTTCCCATCTTCAGGTCCAAAACACAAGGAACCCGATACCGCCATGTGAGATTCTCCAACAGAATGAATTCTAAAAGGATAAATGGGTCAAGGAAACAACACTTCCAGATAAACTAACTACATCTCAATTTGTCAATAGTAACAACTGAATACGCTGTGACTAAGAATAAGGTCTGCCCTTTCTGATATTTTGCCTATATGTGCAAATGTTTGCATGCATGTATTTATATGTGTCTGATTGTTTTTCTGTGTGTTTGTGTGTGCACAGTGTACAAAGAAAAGACTGCTGGTTATAGGATATTTTCATATGGTTAAGTGCATTTTCATGCTGTCAGGACATGATTTTAAACAAACAAACAAAAAACACTTCACTTTAATCATATATATATATATGATAGATATGTTTGTGTGTGACTGCAGTATGTTCTCAGTTATAAAGGATACTGTGCTGGTTTCTGTGTTTGGAGTTCTCCTTCATCCTCTGGAGATGCTGCTGGTGGCACTGTAGGCTCCAGGGGTTGTGTTTAATCTGAGGCACCATGTTCCCTTTTTCCAGGCTGTAGTACAACACCTCTGCCTTATCCTCACGATTACTGCAGAGCCAGTGAAAGAAAGAGTTAGTGTATGAGATTAAGAGCCTACACTATTTAATCATCTTTGCAATACACTTCCATCCAGGAACGTGCCTGTCAGTATGCAATTAAGTCAGTTTATTGGAATGTGAAAGCAGAGCTTCTGCGTGTGAATAAATGTAGCTCACCTTTTACTCTTGTCCTCTTTGCGGCTTTGTCTGCTTCTATCATCAAGAAGGGCAGATGGCTTCTTCTTACCCCACTTCAGGAGCTTGTTTTTGGGTTCTCCATCAGCTAACAACTCCTTATTCTCGATATCAGTCGGGTCACTGTGTAGAGGATACGCGATCAAACACAGGTTCCCCTCCTCGTCTTCCTCAAAACTCACTGATACCACCCCTACAGAGAGGAAGAGAGAAAGAGAGGAAGCGAGGGTAAGTACAGTTAGGTAATAGAAATTAAACAAAATTTGATAAATAATATCCTACCTATTCATACATTAATACTCCTTTAGAAAAATCACAAATGCACATAAAGGTGTAAATTTGCATATATATCCATGCAAAAGATTTAAAAACATAAAAAAGATAAATGGACAAAAACACAGGATGCTTTATTATGAACATAAGAGTAATTTTATTTGTCTTTAACAGAACATAAAATTTACTCATGCATATCATACATTGATGGGAAAACAGAAAGATGTACAGAGAAAACCTGGTTATTTTCCAGTAAAACAAAATTACAATACAAGTTGGTTTTAACAGTTCATACACTGGATGGCAAAGCAGTACATGAAAGAGAAGACTGCATCCAGTCATGTGGCCTTTGGTTGTCTCACACTCATCACTTGGCTCTTTTGGATAATTTACAATGTGTGCCTCATGGCAGGCCAATATGGATATAGCTTTAACCCCACAGCCTTATGGGAGAAGAACTGAAGGCTTTCAATGTCTATAAAAGCCATTATTAGCACCACAGGAAAAGAGTATTTCTATTACATGAAATGACCATAAACACATCCACTTCCTGTTTATTATTTTTACACATTATAAACACGTAACACTTGAGACAAACAGTGTTCCAACCAAGTGCACTGGCCATAGACTAAAGTATTAACCCCAAGCTAATGAACCAGTCACAAGCTAACATGCTAGTCAAGATACAGAAATACAGCTTGTTGTGATGTGATACAATGTGAAATGAGTCAATACAATTTGACACAATACAACATGTTGTGTTACTACATCCCAATATGTGCTGTATAAGAGTGGGAGGATAAAGTGTCTGGTAAACTAGGACCCTGAGGCTCATGTTCTCTGCGGTCTGGGTGGTGATGTCACTAGCTCTGATGTCACGGCTCTGCACCAGCGAACATGTAGCCTACACTCAGCTGCTGAGTCAGAAAATAAAAGGTATATAAAAGGAGTGTAGAACTGTGAGTATCGGTTTTGACCCTATCTTCACGAAAGCCTTGTATGTGAGATCTTTATTTCTGAGGACCCTAGTTGACATTTTCAGCGGTGGATGTGTGATTGAGACATATAGCCAGGCTGTGTACTGCATTCTTTCCTGCTGGTCGAGTTTGTTCTGGCTGGTGTCTTTTTTTAGGCCCACCATACACTGCCAGAGTCAAAGATACAACGACACACATTGCGACTGAGTCAAAGACACCGCTGACACCTTCCCTTCGTCACACGCACACTGGGAATGATGCCAGTATGTGTGTGAGAGAGGACATGAAATATATTAATGATTACTGGAATGGAAACTACCAATATGAAACACTGTGTCAAAACACAGGGGCCCAGACATATTAAATCATATTTCATGAATCCTGTAACATGAATCTTGTTTGTGAAATGTTTTGTGTGTGTGTGTGTGTGTGTGAGAGAGAGAGAGAGAGACAGAGAGAGAGAGAGAGAGTGTGAGATGAAATGAAACAAAGCAGGTCAAACAATATCTGAAGCCTTCCTACTACATACAATAGTCATCAGAATGTATCTTCATGAGAATTTGTATTCAATGTATAAATCCATTAGCATGTAACACATACACACATAGAAAGAGAGAAAGAGAGTGAGTGAGAGAGAGAGAGAGAGAGAGAGAGAGAGAGAGAGAGATGTAATAGGAAATCAAAAAGAGACAGAATATACCATATAGTTACAAACTGACATGTCTGAAAGATTGGAAGCCCTTCACATCCCAGGAGTATTACATTCTAAAGCGTATTACTCAGTACTTATAAGAAATACAAGACAATCCTACTGTGATAATCCCATTTTACAGAAGAGTGTAATAGTCCTGGCCATTTAAAGAATATATTGATGCTTCAGTTGTAAGGGAAGGTATGGTTGGTGCTTTTACCTTTGTACTGTGGTGTGAATTTGCGGATCTCCGGTGGAAGGCTTTTGTAGAACTGGTGTTCACGGGGGATTAAAGGCTTGCAAATGGTTTGTTCCCCAAAACGTAACACACAAGAATGGCCTCCGACCTGATGGACAAACGGTTCCAGCATCACACCTCCCTTCATCTCCTCTTTCCCTGGGTACCTAGACCCCTCCATCAGCGCTTCTAAAGCCGGGCTCATCCTCCAAGGACATCCGTCTCTCCTCAGCTACTGCTTTCTCTTCCTCTCCTTCTCTTGGTCTCTCCTTTTTCTCCCAAGGCTGTGCTGTCTTCTTGCTGCTGTTCAAGCATAAAGGGCAAAAGCAAGCAGTAAAAAGGGAAAGAAAATAATATATTCCTTTAACTCCTCTCTTCTCCTCATTAAAGGAGTAAGGAAATGGTAGTCCAGCAGGCTGTGTTTCTTGTTGAGCGGCAGGACAATTTTACACTGCGCACTGCCTGCTCTGTTTGTGTGGTTGGCTCTGCTCTGACTGTGCAGTCTGTTCTAGGGAGAGAGGAGAAATATCATAACAACTCCCAAAGCTCCTCCCCATTCTCACAGCTCAGCCAATCAGTGCGGTCCAGCTGTTGTCGGGTGGTAAAAAAGGGAGAAGGGAACTGAACAAACAAAGGGCACGAAGGGGAGGAGGGAGAAAGGGAAAAACAAAGACAAGGAAGGAAAGGGAAAGTGCAGAGATGCTTCTATTTCATTTCTGAATTCCTTATTAGACTGACCGTGTGTGTGTGTGTGAGGGTGTGTGTGTGTGTGTGAGGGTGTGAGAGAGAGAGACGTCCATTAAAGCTAACCATCTTCCGTTTCTCCAGAAAATACTAAAGATTTCCAGTAAGGGGAAGTTAGGGGCCAGTGGGGATTGTGGTTATTACAAGCATGATTAAACATTCACACACACACACATTTAAATACACTCAATATGAATACCCCAACTAGCCCTGATAAACAATTCGAGCAGAACAGAATGCGATTTCAGTTCTAGCAACAATTTTAGCAACAGCAGACTTTTTTTTTGTTGTATAGGGCCACCACATACATTTTATATACACTTTAACTGATAATATATTTTTGATATATAAATATATAAATATATATATATATATATATAAATATGAATAGAATATATGATATCATAATCATTAACAAAGAAAGAGAAATATGTAAATAATCTTTGCACTCTTTGTAGCCTTAGTGTCACTGCCATATATGTGTTTGTGTGTTCTTGCCAGTGTGAATTTCCTCTTTCAATGACGTTCACGAAAGAAATATGAATTTTAGCGGTGTATAATCTTTAGCATACAATGCATAACATGTAATGTAATTAATTTTTCTTTTTATATAAATTAATTTCCCATTACATACCTCCATTTTTCCAAAACTTGGGACAAAAGAATAATGGGCTAATGTGTCTAAAATTGCATATGGAAGTCAGAATGAGGGTCAGTGTGCAGATGTGTGTGGTGAATATGGCAGTGAAAGAGTCAGTGTGTGTTTGATTACTGGGTCAATGTGCTTGTTTGAATATTAGAAAGAGGGGTACTGTGTGTTCGTGTTATGTCATGCTAGTACAAATTGGCAGGTTTACACACCATGCGTCCAGACAATGCACCCAGGCACCCACAGATGAGACCAGGTTATGCAACCAGGCACAGGTCAACAAGGTGAAATATTTCTCCTCAAACTAATATATATTTATTTTCAGGAGAGAAATAAAAGCAACGCTTCAGTGCTTTTCATTCTAACCTTGATTTCTTCTATTCAAAAATATATAGTGTGTTGTCTCAGCTATTATTTACAACAGGGATCATTGGGCAGTTGCTGAACATTAGGCCAACAAATGGTTCTTCAACTGACTAATATATGTAGTGACTTCTGTGGGAGAATACATGCTCATTTGTGTGTTTTGCTGTGGTTTTCAAAAAGCTAAAGAAAGCTAAAGGAGTTTATGAACCTGACACAAATCATTCTGAATCTCACAAATATTCATACCGTTCTGCTCCACAGTCCATAGCTATTCCAGTAGAAATATTTGTTCATAAGGACATAAAATCAATGCTAATCTCAAGACCAGCGGCCATAGGCCATTGTGGCATATTAGATTTCTGAGGTCTATACTTGTTTTGATCGATTGAAAAGTGTCAATAGCTTATTAAGCACAATGATTAGTTGGATTACAAAGTAGACAGAGAAACAGATGCAGATAGAGGAAAGACAGAATGAATTCACTAAGCAAAACAAAAAAAGAATTTTTTACTAGAGGAAATAAAGAACTATTAAATTAAGATTAAATTGGTGAGTGTAACATAAACACACACACACACACACACACACACACACACACACACAGAAAAAACCTTCCTACATTGAATGTTCAGATTCAAATCCAGATCTTCTTGGTCGTCGTTATTATAAAAGCATGACTAAAATACTTCATTTAAATTAGCAATAGCATTTTAATTTAATCTGAAAACATGCAACTTTTTCCAAATCATTCAGCTCTATTCCCCAGTATGTTTTTTAGAGTAAATGTATAGCTATATGTTCACAGTCTTATCAAAGCATAGGTTTTTATTTAAGTTAATATATAAAATTAATTGATTCATTCATTAACTCTGTAGCAATTTGACCAAAAGATAATTCTTTGAAAAAGTACATGAGCCGGATTGTCCTACAGTGTCTTTAGGTGAGCTGGACATAAAAGAAAATACCTTGAGACTGGACTGTTAGAAGAAATCCTGTCCGAATAAAATCTTTTGAACATAAATCTTCCTGCTATTTCTCAAATGAAAACCACTGTTTATTATTATCATGCATCAGGCTGCAGTAAGTTATCCTAAATCAAACCTGTTAATTAAACTGATTGCACTAGAATTCACAAGAAGTCTCTCTTTAAAAGTTTAATGTAATGTAATGTAATGTAAATAATGGACAGGACAGTTCGAAAGTGAAAACTCTAAACTCTGGACTTGGTACTGAATGAATTCGATTTCTTTCCCATGGTCAATGGTATTCAAATATTGTCCACTCAGAAAACAAAGCAATGTGCAGTATATATATATAAATATATATATATATATATGTGTGTGTGTGTGTGTGTGTGTGTGTGTGTGTGTATGTGGGTGTGTGTGTGATAAACAGATACACAGACACTGTTTATGACATCAGTAAAAGGCAAAGAGGGAAACCTGATAAGTCATTTTCGAAATAAACCAAGTGAATGCACAACCTTAGACGTATATTAACAAACTACCCGGAAACATGTAATCTGGAAATCTAGAAACACAAACAAAGGGAGAAGAACCCACTCTGTTTTCATGATTCCTACTCTCTGTGGGAGTGGCTATTTTATAAATTATTTGAAGTGTTGTTTATAAAACTGCAGTAGATCTCAGCAACCACAGATGATCCTTCCAGGCACAACATAAAGAGTTTTGCCCTAGAGTAGATTGTGATCATGTTGTTTGTGACTTTATCCAAAACATCAGCCCATTTAGCTTGGAACATTGGCTTGACACATGACTTAATGACGTTTTTATGCATGGATGGATAATATCCCTCCCCCCTTTTTTTTCAATTGAAAATCATGAAACAGGCAAAAGATTCTGGTCACACTGTAAATGAACAGAATATGCAATATGCACTTGCATTTGTAATTATAAATGTTTTACCTGATTGTTAGGAAATTAATATTGTGGGGGGGTTTTTCTCAAGAAAAGGGCACAGTGTCATTGATGACACTGAATGGCACCCCCTTGTGGTGCAGTTTTTAAATGGGAGATAGTATGACTGTCAGTAAATTACAAGTCAGTCTCACGAGGTGCTTCACATCTAAAAAGAACACTGTAAAACACTGTGCTGATGTATGGCGATTGTTTACTGAATCTTATTATTAATCTATCAAATATGATAAACGTACAGGGCCAGTTTCCCAAACCAAAATAAAAACCAAAGCCTAGAATCAGAAGCATCTCTAATGAAATTGACATTGAAATTTGGTCTACTTAATCCATGTCCACTTATGTCCAAGAAATTAGAAAATTTTATAACACTACTGTTAGCCAAAAGCCCTTCATTATCATTTAATGTAATTTACTGTAATATTTACATGTTATATACAAAAAAAAAAAAGCATTTCTACTGGTCCATTCATCATGACAAATTAACACAAGCAAATAACCGCAGACACGTTCAAATGAATGATAATCAAACATATAGAGAAAGAATTAGGTTTATATGTAAAGAACAGGCCTGGCTCACATCTTTCTGGCTTAAAATGACAACTTCAGAGCTTCTATCTGTTTTCTCTTGTTCACAAGACCCAGTTCTTCCTGACAATGTACCACAGGCCGTACTTTGTGTCAACAAAAGAAGTCAGCACACACATACACGAACAGTGCAATCAGGTGAATGTCATCTTAGTATGTTTATATGACCTTCGTATTTCAGGGACAAGTGAAAAAAGTTGTCAAAACACAAAGCTTCAGTAGTGGAAATATTAACAACTGATATGATCTCAAAAACGCCCTCATACACAAGCGCATGCATCAGCACGCATATACATACAGAGACTTAAGTCTGAGTCTTGTTTATGGCAGAGCCTCTTTCTCACACTTCTGTGCCTGCCTGAGAATTACTGGACTGTGTATCAGAGTGTACACTCTTGCCTATTTACACAACACAGAGTCTAAAACCCATGCTCATTTTGGACAATAACAAACTTCTCCAATTTCAATTACACAGACAAACTTGAGACACAATGTCCTGCCTCATTTCAGGAAATAACCTTCTAAGACATGAGTCAAAATATGCTGTAGGTACATTCACCTGGGTAAATGCACAGACTTTAATGGATATAGTATACAATAGAAAACAAAAAAATATAAACACCAGATTGCTCTATAATATTTATTATATAATGATCTGATGTTTAACGTGGCTATCATATAATCAGAGTTTTAAAAAAGGGTCAAAAGCATAAATGGAAAACTACAATAAAAATGAGACTCAAATTGCATAATTGGAAGTTAAAATGGCAGAAATCCATTAATATTAAACAAATATATTAAACAAATAGAACTAACCACAGCCCATGGTCTTAAAATCCAAATCACAAAAGAACCACACTTGGATTACACTGAAATATAATATATTTTATAATATAAAATATAAAATTTGGGGGGGGGGGTGTCTTAAAATATTATGTCCACAAGAATATTTTAAAATATGAACCAACCAGTCACAACGATACCATTTAATCTGTTCTTTAATGATCAGGACTATCGCAGAGCAGGTATGATTTGGGTGGTGGATCATTCTCAGTGCTGCAGTGACATTGACGTGGTGATGCATTAGAGTGTGTTGTGCTGGTACGAGTGGATCAGACACAGCAGTGCTGAGTGTTTTAAACACGGTATCTACTCATTGTCCACTCTATTAGACACACTTAATTTGGCGTTCGCCTTGTAGATGTAAAGTCAGAGACAGTATCTCATTTGTCGTGTGTTGGTCTTCTTCTAGTCCTCCATCAGTGGACACAGGACACTGTTGGCTGCATATTTTGTGTTAGTGGACCGTTCTCAGGCCAGCAGCGACACTGAGGGATTTAAAAACTTGAGCAGCACGGATGTGTCTGATCTGGTTTTACCAGCATGACATAAACTAATACATCACCACCGCACCACACGTCACTGCAGCGATGAGTTTAATCCGCAACTAAAACCATACCTGCTCTGTGGTCCTGACCACTGAAAAACAGGGTGAAAGTGGGTTAACAAAGCATGCAGAGCAACAGATTGACTATGCTCTGTAATTGTAGAAATTCAAAGTGCTCTGTATATTAAGTGTATCCTCCAGTGATTCATTGCATTAATTAATTTAAATTAAAAATTATTTCAAATTTATTTAAATAATGATTATAATCAATTTAGTATTACTTAAGCAAATTAAAGTAACACAGCCTTTGGCTTATAGTTGAAGAATTATTATATACTTTCATGCTTCTGCTCTACTGCATTCATATTTTGCAATTAATATGTGGTCTTTTTATAACAGAGGTGTTTTTATCCACATGCTATAAATACAACTGGCTCACAAGAGCTCTTAGCTCTGACACACTTTCTTACACTCCTGTATACAATATATGCAGAACTTCCGCAAACGTCTTTCCCCCAACCACATCTCTCTCACATACACATATGGATAAATTCAGATTAACTTCCAAACAGACACAACAGTAATTTTATAAACCTTTTAGCTTTGACTGCGGGGCATCATTAGATATCGTCCTGGATCAGTCCAATTACTCTCTTACACAATAAATACCATGTGAATAATATGGACAAAAACAGCACTCCAATATCTTATGCTATACAGATGTTGATATAAATTCTCTCTCTAGATACACATTCATACAAACCACACCACACACACATGAATAGACACAGTCTTCCAGCTCAGCTTCCTCTGAAGCTGAAAGGTCAATACCATGGTGTCAGTTACAGTGGTGAAATTCCTCACAGTTCTCAGCCCCTCCTTCTGAGACACTAATGCTTACTGCTGATCCACTTGTGTGTACGTGTGCACACGTGTGTGACTGTGCTTTCAGCTTACCAGAAGCTTGTGGAAATCTTTTTACACTGTATCCGTAAACTCCTTTATCCTTATTATATATCACATTATTTAAATCTGGGTCTCACTGAGTGGCGCTGCCAGAACTTGACTGCTGGGTGGGCTTTGGCAAAGGGGGTTGGGGTGTAGTGTGCACTTTTCACAGTTACTCACTCAACCTCCACTCACACTCCAGCTCTGAGTCTGACTTGTAGAAATTTGCACAGAACAGCTAGGGAGGACAGTGCATGGAATTAGCTTTGGCTGACTCGGTGGGCCTTGGTCCGGTTTGGGTGGATCTGGTCCTACCCATAGCTATACCCATGGTCCCACTTACTAGATCTGATTCATGACATTAGTTTCTCATTTTTGAACAGTGATGAAAGTTTGACACAATGTGCCATAGATGTGAAGCTAAATGTGAGCAAGTAAGAAAAGCTCCCCTTGTGGATTAATTTCCATCAATGAGTGAGTGTTTGTGCACGAGTATGTAAGTATATATGAGAATGTGCCACAGCTGGTTTCAGTGCGAGAGTCAAGGATCAAAGAGCACAGGCTTTGGGTTTTAGCCATTTTCTTTTTGTTCCTTTTTTTTCTCTGTTCTCACAGGTGCCAATTTTTAATTTGTATTTGAAGAATTCCAGTCAAATGCCAGAATTATTTGTCCTGTACAGCAGCTTATGTAGGAAAAGTATAATTCTAGAAAAGGACATTCACATCCAGCTAAGTTACTAATAAATGAGCTAGGCCTGATTTATATCATTGTATTTTTTTTTCTTAACAAATGACATAAACAAAAAGAGTGCAGTATATGAAAACACTCTAGACTACTGTGATTTATGTGAAGCTGTTTCCAAGAAAGTACACACTGGGAACTGCAGGAGGAGAAATCAGAGAGAGGCAAAGTAGGGCTCCAAATAAGGTGATTAAGTCCATAAGGAAAGGAGCATAAAATCAATTAGACAATAAGACAAAACAAATGAACTGTGTCCATGTAACACATGTCAGAGTGTGTCTGTGCGTAAAGTATGTATGTTTTAATTCTATGCTCCGTTCCTTTTATGTACTCCATGACATTGTAAACTTACACCAAAGCCTTCCTTCTTATCTTCTAACCAGCAAGGAAACCATATTTTTAATGTCCCTAATAGATACTAGTTTTTTTCTGGCCTTTATTTTTTGTAACACTTCCTAACTCGTACAGTTCAATAATCATTCTGAAGGTCCCTGAGGTACTGTACTTTAATCGAATCCTTATGTCCTGCAGTTATAACAACACTGAACACGTGTACAGTTCTGGGCCTCACGTGGACTGTCAGTACATTATACTGGGATAACAAAAACAAGCAGAGCAGAGAGTGTCAGACAAACTTTAACATACACATAGATGAGTAGATCGCTGAAATCCAGTTACTTTCATAAACAAATCCACACAAAGAAATCTACAAGGTTATATATTAATCATATTAGTGACAGCACAGTGAAAAGCAACCAAAGCTCTTGGAGAGAAAAGGCTACATTAAAAATACAAGATGATAAAACCGATGTTGTAGTAATGCTGGAAACTAAAACAGCAGACAAACTTCCTAAAACAGAAAAGACCTAGAGAGCAAGTAACTTATACTGCACTTCTCTTTCTCTCTATCTATTCATTTCTCCCTCTTCCCCTCTCCCCAGGAATGGGAAAACAGTTTTAGTGTTCTTGGAATTCCCCTGAAACATGAACATTATGTTCGTTATGTAAAATGCCTCAGAAAGCATGAATATACGAGCCAAGCACAGAAATTCACAGAGTACAAAATAGTGAAAGGTGAAATCAGAAAATGGATCTCAAAAAAAATATGACGACGTTCTAAACCTCAAAAGAGAGTCAAAATACTCTGTCAAACATTTCTGAGCAACAACATACACATATGCAATTATACAAATTACACAAAGCTATTATCTATTTATTTATTGCTAGTTTAAGATGTATTCTAAAGATGCAAAGCTTTCAAAATATAGTATAGCACATAAATGAACACTGAAATGGAATTCTATCACATGTTTAGAATATTTTAGAGGCTATGGTGCTTTTCATATCTTCATTTATTCATATCTGTAACCACTGTTCAGGGTTGTGGGTCTGGAACCTCAATCATTGGGCACAGGGTACGAATCATTGGATACACAGCACCATTCCAACACAGGGCATCGCACACTCACCCACACTGATACACAGTTTTACACAGCTAACACACCTACACATGTTTTGGACTGTGGGAGTACCTGGAGAAGCTACAGACCAGTTCAGAAATGTATATTAGCAAAAACACTACAATTGTCCGTCTACTTCTCAGTGTGGTATATTCTCACATGTGTCCAGTTGGATATAGCAATCAGTCAGTTTGCTTATAACTATTTTTTTTAACCAAATAATGACGCAATGGGTAGACCCAGACCCAGATCCATGCCATGGTGTCAAGTTGATTCTAAGAAACAGAGACTACTTTCTGTTTAAAATAGTATCATAATTTGTAAGATTTATGTGCTTTTTTTTCAGAGTTAATGCTACTTTATATTGTACACACACAGCCTTTCAAAACTCAGCTAACGTCTTCATGCTGACCTTATTAGCAGGTTTACTGTTGACTGTGAATAACCACCCAGCTCATTTTAAATCTCATTAAAATAATGAGGACATTTTAATGAGAAGTGGAGGGGTCAGGTATCTGTGACACGCTTAAGTCATCTTTCCCTGAGCCAGGAAACTCACTACACTCCCTGAGCACATCATGTCTCACTATAACATTCCCTTAGGCCCACTGGCTAGCACTGGCTGTTCACCACTCTGACACTGCCAGAGAGGAGACAAACCGGAATGTTGAGTCAGCGCAGACAAACACACACACACACACCTTCTCACAAGTCATATATTCATACATAGTCTAATATATACATACCTTCATACATTTTTTAAAATTCCAGACACTTTTTTCTCAAACACATTCACACAATGACCTGCAGACTGCTGGAACCAGCTAATGAGCACACACACACACACACACACACACACACACACTTTCAAAACCCCTTTGGCACGATGGCACCACTGGGAGTAAAATATGGGGGCTTATAAACTCCAGACTAAATTTAACTGCAGCTCACTCCAAGTCTCTTACAGGCTGGCACTCTCAGTCTCAAACAGCAGACAGAGTTATAGTTGGGTGCAAATGTGTAAAAAAAAAAAAAAGAAAAAAAAAACTGATTGATTTTCTGCAATCTTCCACTCTTCTGTCTAAATAAAATAACTAATTTACCACTATTTTTCTTCATTTTCTGTACTTCTGAGTATGACTTGTGGAAAGACACATCATACAGACCACTGGAAGTGTTTAGACAGCTGGGGCAGCTTGAATTGACCCAGATGGGAAATCCGTTGTTCTTCCAAAAACTACAGACCTCTGACATAAAAAGTTATGTGGGTCGACCGATCACTGACCACTGCTAACTACATGCCCCATTTTACACCTTTAATGAAGTGAAGACTGTAATATATGGTAATGAAATCTGATAAAGGCAATGACACATAATTATAGTTTTATATTACTGAATGCAATCATCCTAAAGAGCTCATTGCACAGTACAGGCCTAGCATGCTGCAGCTCTAAACTACTGCTAAAGTCTGAGATAGGCTTAATTCCCCCCGAATCTACTAACCTACATTAGTGCTCAACAGACCTAAATTACACTCATTAGGGTGAACAATGCAATCTCTAAAGCACATAGAGACAGACTAAAAGCAGGGAGGGCAATGTGACTAGACAGTATGGTATTATTTTCAATCTAATATTGAATCCGCCCCATTTGGGACACGGGGCTGGACAGTGCTGTCCATATTATAGCGCCAATATTCCAGACCCCATCGGCATCCATGTTAAAGCACATGTACGATGTGGAATATTAAGCAGTATGGAGTTACATTCAAACAAGAACACCCTCTCAGCAGCTGACATATCATCATCTAGGGAGAGCATTATTCAGTTTAGTTCATATCTTAGTCATTCTCAACTCCTGTCACTTCCAAAACACATGCCATGTTCAGTATACTATTCTGTACCAATAAAAATTTTTTTTTTAGATTAGATCATTTATTATTTGCTTGTACTGGGTTTCTAAATTCAACTGAAGTGAATAATAAATGATACACGTTTTTAAATGAAATACAGAATTATATTTATATTGGTACATTTTGTGATACCACAGTAAATTTTACAATAAATGAAAAACTTCATTCAAATGCCAAAACAAACTCTTCTGACATCCTATGAATATTATAGCCTAATCTGAATAATATATTTTTAATTCTAACATTCCTATTTCAGTTTAAATACACAGTATGTCCTACACAGGCCTAAAAAGGCAATAAGTGTCCTAAATGGGCCTTCTGGAGTTGCTGCTAAGTGAAAAACCCCCTGAGAAAAATTCCCTCTCTTCATCTCAAAAGGCTGGGATGAAAGCGGCAGATATATGTCTGTGTGCGTGTGTGTGTGCGTGTGTGTGTCTGTGTGCAAAGAGAGACAGAGAGAGACAGAGAAAGAGTAGTAAGTGAAAATGTGTGTTAGCTCTTTGGGGGTATTGCAGAGGTTTGCTGTTGGCCGCTGCATGTGAGCAGAGCAGCACGTGTTCCTGCAGAGACCACACACACACACACACACACACACACACACACACACGCCATCATCATCCAATACAAAAAGTAGCACCCCCAATTTATGCTCGCCTATTTAATCCATGCTCCACTCTCGGTTTGGAATTCACTTCTGTATTTACATCCTCTGAGCTATCTCACAACAACTTAAAGACACAACAAACATATTTCTTCATATTATTCTACATATACTATATTTGCTTATTTCACATATACATTAAACAAGTAGTCAAATTAAGAGATATGCAGTACTTGTCAAAAAACAATTACAAAAAAAATGGAAAATTTATGTACTGAAAAAATGGAAAATTTATGCAGCTTTGTTTTTTTGTTTGTAAATTTTTCATGCAGACACTAACAATTATGACAATAATGCTACTCTCAGTCAGCAATGCTGAATTAGTGTGGATGATGGTATATTTCTCAAACTGTTTTAAAGCTTACTAAAGACATGTACAAATTCACAAATACACTTGTGCACCATGAGTCGCTCCAAAAGAACAGATGGCACAAATTGCATAGTTCACACGTGCCACGCAACATTCACACAAGTCATGTAATAAACAGTCATCTCACACGCAAACCGTTCCAGTCAGATATACGGCATCTCCCATGCTCCACACGTACACAGTTCTGTTTAATATGTATGTATAACTGTTCCTTTTAACTAACTGTTAATTTTTAAGATTAAGAATAAGAAGATTACGATTAAGTAAAAGGCTCTGTACACACATTTATTTAGTTATGCTTCAACATTAATGTGAATTACAGTGAATAAGTCTAAAAGACAGCAGTGAAAAAGAAAACTGAACCCTGGCCTAGCTGTGCTACAATATTTCTTTTTTTGGCAGTTCAGCCCAAGGCTCTAGGGATTGTCCTTTACACTGTCATTATCACTGATAAAAGCCTTCAGAGAAAGAGCTCCAACACCTCATATTTCATTACTAATAACATCACTGCATATACAGTATGTCAAATTACATAGCTGTTGTTTAGATATTAAACCTAGCATTTAGAAAAAACAAACACCTAAACAGATAAGGAACTAATTTTGATCAGGCACTTAAACAGATATATAGATATTACTAATCTGCATGCAAGTGCTTCATGTAGATGATGTCATGTATTCATGAGTGAACAATGCAACATAAGTCATACTGAAATATTCAGATATACACATCCTTATGTGTGCGGTGTTGTCTTATCACACAAGGAGTGGACCTTGATATTCTCTGTTCTGCTAAGTTTTTGAGAGCTGTTCATCTGACTGATATTTTTAATGTTCTTCTGCTTATTTTCTTTAGAACTTGTAGGTCTTAATCAAGTAGATCATTTTCAGAAACTGTTCAGATTTATGTAAAATGCAATAAAAACTTGCCTTGCCTCTAAATTTTTCTGACAAATCTCCAAAAAGAGTGAATTTTTGAAATTTTTGAAAAAGATTTTCAATGTGTTCACTCACAAATTTCAACCTGCAACACAATGGGAAAAAAGCAAAGTAAGTGTGAATTTTTTCTGCACTCGGTCATAGTCAAAAATATCGGCAGCCCTGCACTTATTTTAGAAAATGTACCATTTCACTCAGACGAAATGTTGAAATTACAAATATTCAATTGTTTCTGTCTTTAGCCTGCATTAGAACAATCTAAAATACTGAGGAAAAGCTAGATCTGATAATATTGCACACAGAACTGCAGAAATAACCAGATAAATAACTTTAATCAGGTCATGCTCTTTTATTCTGTTTAAATTAAACTGTGGGAAGTAAAAGTTGCAGGCAATATCAATATCACAGTTTATTTGTATGCCACACTGAGCATGAAGAAAATAAAGATGAACAAAGAATTAGAGGATGTGAAAACCAAAATTGTGCAAAAGCATGGAAAATTACAAGGCTACAAGTCCATCTCCAAAGAGTTTAATGTTTGTGTGTCCACTGTTATTTATGAAGTGTATGGGCCATTGCCCTGTAACCAACTCGGACTGACAGAAAATTGCAAAAATAAATTGTTAGGATGATGGCTAACAAACTGCAAAAACACTTCCAAAGACATTTAAGCTGTCCTGCAGACACGGCATACAAGAGTGTCAGCTCATACTAGTCGATACCATCTTTATCAAACAGGACGCTATGGTAAGAGGACCCAGGAGGACCCCACAACTAACACAACCATACAAAACCATACTGGAGTTTGCCCGTATTTACTTGTGGAAGCCACAATCATTCTGAGAAAATGTCCTGTGGACAGATGGGAACAGCACAACACTGCACCGAAATAAGGCCTACAAAAAGACTATTGCTCCTATGGTTAAACATGGTGTAAAGTTACATATACCTTGAGGTTGCTTTGTAGTGTCTGGCACTGACACATGACTCAGAATTTTGGAGTGCAATGTAGGGCCCAGTGTCTAAAAGCTGGGTCATGTTACTTCCAGCAGGACAATGACCCAAAAGGCCACTTAAACTGTAAAATATATTAAACTTTAACAAGTTTAAACTACCTTTATCTCTTCACCCATTTTATTTCTCCCTCCACGAAGAGAAGAATCAGACAATGATGGCAACATGTTAAGCAACTGGTCTTGCATCAAGCAAGAATGGCTAAATATACCACTTTAAATACTGCTACTCTTAGTACCCTTAGTATGATTTGTAACATATTCAGAAAAATCTTGTACTTGCACTTAAATGCAATATTCATGATTGCAATCAAAAAGCACTTTTTATATTTGCTAGCTCTCAGTTCTCTTTGCATGCTTAAAACCGGTCTAATATATTCATGAAGCCCTGATGTCAGAACATGGCTAAAACTACAATGTGTCTCTGCCCAATATGCAAGGCTTTTTCTCTTTCTGCTCATGGCAGTGAAAAGGTTTTTAAACAACAGAGAGAATGAGGATATTGCTCTGTTTCTGCTCCATAGGTGGGTAATATTGACATATTTTTGCTGTTTCAGAGTATTTTAGATGGAAATAAGGTAAGGTATACAGTAAAATAAGGTAAACAGACCAAAAGTGCGATAACTAACTAAACATATATAAATGTACAAAATATGTGTTTTGGATTGTTGTCGCCTTTTAGACTCTAATATTTCCTGCAAGAATTTAGAGAAGACATTAGGTAGAGAAGACATTGATAATAATGTATCCTGATGGAAAAGCTGAAAAGCTTGCTCTAACAAAGTGAGAAACACAGGAAAAATGTGTAAGAAACAGATAGAGAGACATCTGGAGTCTCACTGTGACACCGCTGCTACTCAGACATTCTTTTGAATTCCTAGCACAGTGTACCTGTTCTGCAGTAAGCTATAAAGTTATAAATAGAACACAGATGAGAGCTGCAAGTGTGGCTCTAGTAAGCGTGGGTGAGGGTTTGTAGAGTTTAGGGTCCTGTGTATACTAAGGTAAGCTATAGCCAAGTCATAACATTACACAGAGTGTGAAATAGGGTTTACATTAGTAACAAATGTTATATCCTGTACATAGTATGAAAATATATGTAATAATGAGAGTGAGGACTCACATATGGACCCTTGTGTCCAGTTAAACCGGAGTAATAGCGTACATGATTGCATATGACTGCCAATGTGGGTGGAGAGATCATGACATTAGGAACATTGTTGATAATTAACACATTTGTGAGTATATGGAGTAAGAGTTCAGATGAGGGAGTGTGTGACTGGAGTGACTTTGCACCATAGGGGCCTGCTGTGTGTGACGTCAGTGTGAATCTTTGAGCTGACGCAGTTTGTGTGTGTGCAGTGATGATTCAGACTGCAGGCTTTTGTGAGAAGAACAGAAATTCTGTCCTCACTGATGCTCAATAGACTTTTAAAAAGACACTCACTGGCTATTCCTTAGACTGATGAATACTTACAGACACAATTCACATACATGCATGTCCCTGGTCCACTGACCTACACATACATGCACACATGAAATACCCCTGTTAATACCCTCTAAAAACACAGGAAGCCTGTGGCATCAGGGTTATGGCTGTGTGTGATGTGTGTGTGTGTGTGTGTCTCAGGGTCAGAGTTACATAACGTCGAGGACTGACCCACTAAGACCATGGATTAGGCGACAGACAAAGCACAGCATAGAGGAATAATAACAGAGTCAGGTACCAAAAAAAAAGAGAACAAAGAGGGGGACAAGAAGGCAATAGACTTGTAGACTAGGCTGAGAGAAGAGTTAATCTGTCCAAGAATTTGAGGAAAATGTCTGACAGCCAGGTTTGTGTGAGTGTTTGTACCAGTACTGGAAAGGCCCAATGTTTAATTTTGTCCAGCTGCTGACGCCCTCCCAGACAGACCAAATCCCCCCAATAGACCTAGCATATGAGTCAGGGTTAACTGGCACGCAAAGGCAGACTCTCTCTCTGTCTCTCTCACACACACACACACTCACACAGAGAGTAACTAATGGCTATGGTGAAGTAGTACACTATGAATGCTTGGGAACCCCAGTAAATTTCCATTGCAATCTGTACTTTGAATAAGCCTGTCTCACACACGCATGCACATGCACTAACTAGATCACATTTCAAGTTACCAAGGAGAATTCATTTTCTCTTTCACACACATATATTTCCGTAATTTTCACATCATAACTTTTTCACAGTCGCATCCTAGGTTAATGACACAATGGGAAGCATCACCTCGGACAAAACAAAATAAGAATAAAACATCAACAACCATGGCATGTCAGTGATGTCCTTAGTAATGAATTGCTTGAAATGTGCAGAGGCATTAAATATTAGTGTTTCAGCTAGACAGGCCAAAATGAGTGCTAAGCCTAATCTGGAAAAATCTAAACTGCATAAAAACAACACTTGAGACTAATAAGCATAGAAGAAAATTAAGACTAATTATTAAACCAACCAACAGCATGCGGTGACCACTAATGAGGGACTAGAGGATCACATAAACAATGCAGCGACAGATGATTCTCAGACCTTACATATACAACATGGACCACCTTGGTAGGTTTTATAGTGAATAGTGTTAGTGGGTTTTACCAGTATGACCCAAAAATATGCCACCACGATGTCATTGTAACTGCAGAGCTAAGAATGATTCATAACACCAATAAAACCTGCGCTTTGGTGGTCCTGTGGGTGTTTGACCATGGTAGGAAAGGGTGCAAGGGGGCTAAAAAAAAAAAAGCATGGAATACAAGCTGCAATTGTAAAACTACAAAACTCACCTCTATTGTAATTGGAGCTGATGATATTTCAAGCCATGTGTATGTGTGTGTGTGTGTGTGTGTGTATGAGACAGATAGAGACAGAGACAGAGAGAGAGAATGTTATGCACATTTTAATATACAGTGTGTAAATATCCCTCTCACAAGAACAAATGTGAAACTTGCCAGCCCAGAGTGAGTTGTCCAGAGCATAACCCCAGAAAACCAAGAGAGAGCACTTTCCTGTTTTTATTTCCATGCAAAAAAAAATGCATGGCCAAAACGTACACTTCCTCCGTGGTTGTTTTACTGGAGAAGGCTTCAAGAAGGAATATTTACACATGCAATATGTTCAAACTTGCAGGTTTATTTTTTCCATTGAGAGTTTGTTCACCATCTAGACCTGATATTGATGTGGCACCTTGCCCAAACTCTTCTCACAATGTTGGAAGCACACAATTGTCCACAATGTCTCAGATTCCATTCACTGAAACTAATGAATCCTAATCTGAAAAAGAATCCTATAACCTTCATTTTCCCTCTGGCAACAAACCTTACATTTAACAAAATGCAATGACACAGGTAATGTTCTCCTGTCCTTAGCCAAAGCCAGACTTGATCAATCAGACCCTCAGGTATGGAGGAGTTATTTATCACTCCAGAGAACAGGTTTTCCAAAGTTGCAGTGTCCAGTGACAGTGTGATTTAAATGACTGAGGTTTGGAACACACTTTGCACCTAAGCACTTGTTGAACACAATCTTAGCGCTATTCCACCAATGTGAAAGCGGAATGGTTGCAGTTCGCAAACTAAATTTGGAACCGTTCAGCGTGTTTCTACTGATAACCATTTGTAACCTTCTGAGGTCTGTTGCTTTGTGGCTGAGTTGCTATGGTTCCTAAATGTTTCCATTTTTCAAAAATAACACACATTCTGTCATGGAATATTGAGGAGGGAAGAAAAACTGATTTGTTGCAAAGGTGTAATCCTATTACAGGAATATAATATATTTATATAGAATATATAAATAATGAATTTGCATTTTATTGCATGAAATATGTATTTGATACAATAGAAAAACAAAACTTAATATTTGGTACAGAAACCTTTGTTTGCAATTACAGAGGTCAGACGTTTCCTGTAGTTCTTGACCAAGTTTGCACACACTACAGCAGGGGTTTTGGTCCACTCCTCCATACAAATCTTCTCCAGATCTTTCAGTCGCTGGACAACATTGAGTATTGGCTTCAGGTCTGGAGACTAAGTAGGTCACTCCAGGACCTTGAAATGCTTCTTACAGAGCCACCCCTTAGTTGCCTTTGCTGTGTGTTTTGGGTCATTTTCATGCTGGAAGACCCAGCAATGACACATCTTCAATGCTCTTGCTAATGGAAGGAGGTTGTTGGATAAAATTTTGCAATACATGACCCCATCCATCCACCTTTCAATACTGTGCAGTCATCCTGTCCCCTTTGCAGAAAAGCACCCCCAAAGTATGATGTTTCCACCCCCATACTTCACGGTCGGGACAGTGTTCTTGGGGTTGTACTCATCCTTCTTCTTCCTCCAAACACATCGAGTGGAGTTGATACCAAAAAGCTCTATTTTGGTTTCATCTGACCACATGACCTTCTCCTATGCCTCCTCTGGATCATCCAGATGGTCATGGCGATCTTCAAACGGGCCTGGACATTTGCTGGCGTGAGCAGGGGGACCTTGTGTGCCATGCAGGATTTTAATCCATGACAGTGTAGTGTGTTACTAACAGTCATCTTTGAGACTGTGGTCCCAGCTCTCTTCAGATCATCGACCATGTCCTCCCGTGTAGGTCTGGGCTGATTCCTGACCTTTCTCAAAAACATCCTTACTTAACAGGTCTGTGAGAGCCAGAATACTTTGTTTGGTAGGGGATCAAATACTTATTTCATGCAATAAAATGCAAATTATTCATTATCTGTAACCGCTTATCCACTTCAGGGTCACGGTGGGTCCAGAGCTTACCTGGAATCATTGGGCTCAAGGCAAGAATACACCCTCACTCACTCACAGACACTTTTTGAGTCACCAATCCACCTACCGACGTGTGTTTTTGGACTGTGGGAGGAAATCGGAGCACCTGGAGGAAACTCACGTGGACACGGGAAAAACACAACAACTCCTCACAGACAGTCACCCGGAGCAGGACTTGAACCCACAACCTCCAGGTCCATGGAGCTGTGTGACTGCGACACTACCTGCTGCGCCACCATGCCGCCCCAAATGCAAATTGGATTATTTTTTTAAGATTCTGTCTCTCACAGCTGAAGTGTAGATACTATGCTTTGTAGGTGGGAAAACGTGCTAAATCTGCAGTGTATCAAATTTTCCCCACTTTTTTCCATTTTCAAATGGAATTCTTTTATTTGAAGCCAGTGTAGACGTTCTATCAAACCCACAACTACAACATTGAATCAATGAGAAAATGCTTGAACCCAGTGCACTACTAGTCAAGACCAAGCTTGCCAACGAGGACACTTGATGACTGAGATGGCATGAGTAATATATCTATGGGGATGATAACATTTCTTTACAGACCCAAATTAACCACTACACAGGTGTAAAACATGTTTAAATAATTTTAAACAGGAATAATTTAAATGTAAGAAATCAAAAATTGAATGTTTCCCCTCAGGAGTCACTATAATGTATCGAGCATTAAAAAATATAGTGTGAAATCAATTTTCAGTCCTCAGAAATGTGATCACATTTCAAATTTAGAGCAACTACTTTAGCTTAGCGTAGCATTACTCTTGGGTTCTGAAGTGGTCAAATTTAAAAGGGGGGAACAGTTAATCACAAAACCATGAAGATCCTTTTTTGCATAGCACATGCAATAGAACATTCACTGTAACAGCATAATAAAAATTTACATAGTAAAAATTCCACTTTTATCGCTCATCTTACCTCTCTGCGCTGCTTCTAGGTAAATGTTTCAAAAGCTTGATAGTCAAATCATATGCAAGACAGGCTCACAAAACACAAAGAAACAAGTTATATAATACATATCCATACAAATATCTGAGAACACAACCACTGGGGTACAACTGGGAATAATATTTCATTATGTAAGTCTATTACACAGACCTGTCATCATATTATGAACATCTGCTTTTTTTCTACAAACATTGTCCATTCTCAGTTCCACTAACCAGGCACTGTGTACTTCTACACTTACAAACTGTAGTCAGTCTGGTGCTATAAATACTTTGTTGGCTACCTTTCACCCTGTTCTTCAATGGTCAAGACCCCCACAGACCAGATTTGGGCAGCAGATCATTCTCAGCCCCCAACAGCAAGCATATATAGGTCCACTGACTTAAAAAGGTTGGTATCCCGCTGACTGTAGGCTAATGCTGGTCCACGGACCCCTCAGATTATTGTCCAATGTACCAACTAGTTTTTAAACTCTTCAAACTGATTTAAATTCACAGAGTAATTTATTCAGGAAAAAATATACTAATACAAATATTACCATCAACTATGAGAGAAACAATAATAAATAGGCCTCATATAAAACAATTAAATAAAGCAATTTTGCCCCCGTGATCAGGGATGGCATCGATAGAGAGGGAGAGAGCTTTATTTAATATTTTTTTGTTGGGCATCTGTGTCATTTCTGTAATATATAGCTTGTTCTTAATGTTTTATGTGGAAAGTAAAATGCTAAGCGGTCTCTGACTTGTGCGCACTGCTGCTGTGTGTCTAATATTCCACACATTTGGGTGTTTTACGAATTTTTGGCCGTTTTCCATAGTTTTTTTTTTCATATGCATTTTCATAATTCGCAAAAACTAGGTGGATGGATGCCGCCTTCTGTGTGTTGGTCGTCCTCTGTTGGCCATCAGTGGACAGGACGCTTTTGCCTGGATATTTTAGGTTGGTGGACTATTCTCAGTCCAGCAGTGACACTGAGGGTTGTAAAACTCCAGCAGCACTGCTGTGACTGGACTGTGTGTAACCACTTGTGTTTACAGCTAAAACAGAGAGTCATGTTTAATTCACGTCTGGTGTATTGGTCTCCAAAGAGGAACTCGTTTATTTGAGAAATAAACAGGTGGGGTGTTGTATTAGCTAGCTAGTTAGAAACTATCTTTTCCAGCATGTTTTTTCAACGAAGCAGTAATATGATGTGGCTTAACGGTTCGTGTTTTAAACAAACTGGCCAAGTTCTGGCGTCATTTCCCCAAAGGAGCTTGAAAGCTGTGATCAATCCAACGACCGAAAGCACTCAGGGTAACTGCTGCCAGCGTACATTCAACACACGATTTATTTATGCTTCGTTTGAGATACAAAAAATACTAAGACGTATATGTCAAAACCAATAGTTGCAATAGCAGCTACATTAAAAAAATGTAAAAAAAAAAACAAAAAAATAACCCACTCTTCATTTTCTTCACATAGATAAACTCATTATGGCGCACCTCGCGTGGACGAACTCTCCTCCGTCGGCCTGCTCCTAAAAGAACGGTTAAAATCTGGTCCTCTGTTCCCGTCTGCTCTTCAATTGAGAGCTTTGTTTCGTCCATTTTAAAAGTTGCTAGCTAGTGATATATGTTCTGTATTTGAGATAAAATTAGGGCAAACCTGCAGTAGCGTGTTGTCTGTATCGTACAACATGCATGTTCTAAAATTTTCCACACCCATGTACTCCCAGCTCTGAGACGCCATTTTCCCGCCTAATAATGATGTAATATTTTAGTTCAACTTGCACGTTTAGTTTCATAACATTTATATGGCAGTTTGTTTAATGCTAATGTAATAAAATAATGTATTTTTATGATGGCGAAAATTGCTTATCAGAACTTTAATCCATTTGGGTTTAGAAAAATAAAATGCACTACTAATTTCCCATCAGAAATTAGAAGAATTCAATTTAGAATAAATGAAGAGCTGTGAACATATTTTATATTACGGTCTTAACCTGGTTCACTTAACCCATGTCATATTTGTGTGTGCAGGTGTGCATACAAGAGTGGTTTGTCTTGGCAGACATAACGATAGACAGTAAATTACTGTCTTTTTCAGTGTCACTTCAAGAAGTGTAAGGCCCGTTATTAACCAGGTGTGTGTATGTGTGTTTTATTCATAAAGTAATATATGCGTTTACTTGCCCATACATCATTTTTTACACTTAAGAGCTAAACATTACCATGCACAACTCATATAGTGACACCAAACCATAAGTGTGAATGTGCAAAGGAATAATGTATTGCAGGAAGCAATTACATTACATGATTTTTATTAGAAAAATTAAAATATGTTGCACTTGGAAATTACTGTGGTAGGTTAGGTTTTAGTGAATAATGCAAAAATGCATCACAGACTGATGATTTGTCTGTTGTTTCACTAACTTTGAATCATTTAAGAAATTATTATTTCTTAATAATTAATAATTATTAATTATTAAGTTATAGTCTATTATAAGTTATATAAATCTGCTTCTCTATCAGGTATAGTATAGGTGTTCTTGAGTATACAACTATCCGTTTTACAGGTGAATGTTGTTAAAACAGATCTTGAGTTTACTCTATACCTACCCATTGACTCATTGACTTGTACATCAATCACTCTTCTGTTTATTTCTATTTTAAATTAGAAATAATCTATAAGAAGCTATATAAAAATATCATATTTTATAGCTTTACTGTGTATTTTAGTTTGTATCAATTAAATAGATTAACCCCTGTCTATAATTTTGTCTGAGTATATTATTTACTATTTTTAGCACCACAAAAACTAGAATCCCAACATAAACAATTTAAACCCTGGTAATACATTAACTAGCTTTTCTGAAAAGATTACTGTTTATGTATATGTATATATATGTAAGTATGATGTGTTTGTCTATGTCTAGAACAGCATGGCATCAGCAGCTCTTACAGATAATCACCAGGTAAACAGTCTTATGGGCCTACAGTCTATAAGGCTCTGGAACAAACTGATATTAGTGTGCTCATATAAAGAGATATACTGAGTGATTTTTTCAGGAACACTGTTATGCACTCTTTTGCATCTTTGTTGGTATGTGTGTGTGTGTGTGTGTGTGTGTGTGTGTGCGTGTGCACATGTACTGTAGCCTAGTGTGCCTTGCCCCCTCTTTCATCAGCAGTAACTGATAAATTTCCTATGAAACACACAAACACACACACACACACACACACACACAAAATACTGCTATGTATTGAATGTTATATATACTAAGGAAAGACTCACTGTTCATGTGCTGGGATGCCAAGACACATAAAAAGTGGAATAAGGCGTTTTCAGCTATTGGGTTAATGTAGCTGGAGACAGGTGTTCCACAATATTCAAGTGACAATTTTTTCTCCTCCATCTTGTACATTTTGACTAGTATTTCATGAGAGCTTGATAAATACTGATAAAATACTGAAATTTTTTGTTGCAGTGCTATTTACAGAAATAATAACTCCTGTTCTGATGCTTTCTTTCATAGACACTACAGAGAGGTTGGACACATTTCACAGAACCCCTATAAAAATCCAGAGTAAGACAATAACATGTCACAAACTTATAGACTTTCTGAGTATTTTATTATTTATAAATGATGTTTATTTTGCATATGGGAAAAGTCACATGTCTGGTTCAGTGCAGTGCATTGTAACATATTTAGCTTTAGTTTCCACTGGCCAGTGACCTTTTACACACATACAGGACAGATGTTAAAATAGGTTGGTGTTATATATTATATTAATGGGGTAATGTTGAAATGGTCATTGGAGTTTCTAGCAAGTATTTTTATAATTATTTAATGACTAGGAGATCAATATATTTCCATTTAAATATTATATACTTAATATCATATAATAAATAAATAAATATATTTCAAGAGTGGCTGAGTGTGTGTGTGTGTGTGTATGTCCAGGTTCTGGTCATAAAATTAGAATATCATGAAAAAGTTGATTTATTTCAGTAATTCCATTCAAAAGTTGAAAATTGTATATAATACTCATTAATTACACACAGACTGATATATTTCAAGTGTTTTAATTTGATGATTATAACTGACAACTAATGAAACCCCCAAATTCAGTATCTCAGAAAATTAGAATATTGTGAAAAGGTTCAATATTGTAGACACCTGGTGCCACACTCTAATCAGCTAATTAACTCAAAACACCTGCAAAGACCTTTAAATGGTCTCTCAGTCCAGTTCTGTAGTCTACACAATCATGGGTAAGACTGCTGACTTGACAGTTGTCCAATGACAACCTTTGACACCTTACACAAACAGGGCAAGACACAAAAGGTCATTACTAAAGAGGCTGGCTGTTCACAGAGGTCTGTGTCCAAGCACATTAATAGAGGGGCGAAGGTCCAGTGTAAAGTTATCACAGTCAGTGATGGTTTGGGGTGCCATGTCATCTGCTGGTGTTGGTCCACTGTGTTTTCTGAGGTCCAAGGTCAATGCAGCCATCTACCAGGAAGTTTTAGAACACTTTATGCTTCCTGCTGCTGACCAACTTTATGGAGATCCAGATTTCATTTTCCAACAGGACTTGGCACCTGCACACATTGTCAAAGCCACCAGAACCTGGTTTAAGGACCATGGTATCCCTGTTCTTAATTGGCCAGCAAACTCGCCTGAGATATAAAATCTACGGGGTATTGTGAAGAGGAAGATGCAATACGCCATACCCAACAATGTAAAAGAGCTGAAGGCTACTATCAGAGCAACCTGGGCTCTCATAACACCTGAGCAGTGCCACAGACTGATCGACTCCATGCCACACCACATTGCTGCAGTAATTCAGGCAAAAAGAGCCCCAACTAAGTATTGCGTGCTGTACACTCTCATACTTTTCATGTTCATACTTTTCAGTTGGCCAGTATTTTTAAGATCCTTTTTTTTGTATTGGTTTTAAGAAATATTCTAATTTTCTGAGATATGTATTAGGGATTTTTACTAGTTGTCAGTTACAATCATCAAATTAAAAAAAATAAACATTTGAACTATATCAGTCTGTGTGTAATGAATGAGTATAATATACAAGTTTCACCTTTTGAATGGAATTACTGAAATAAATCTTTTATCAATATCAACTTTTTCATGATATTCTAATTTTATGACCAGCACCTGTATATATGTGTGAAAACTTGTAAAATTGAATCTGAATTTGTAAATTGGATTAATTTCAGCGTTGTTTTAGTTGGTTGTGAGAGTGCTGTGCAACCTATTAGTGATGCATTTCAAACCAAAATAGCAACACGCAATATTGCAAATCCCAAACATACACACATTGGTAAGACTGGATTTGCCCCAAAATTCAAATTCAAAATTCAAAATACCCTTGTAACAGTTTGGGATAAAGTTTCTCAAGGAAAACTACACCACTGGCAAATCTTTTTAGAAATATTTAAAACAACACCAGATCTCTAGTGCTTTACAAGAGCACTGCACATTCTTCTGAGCCATTCCTAAATATAAAGTGATGTCTGTCTGTCTGTGTGTGTGTCTCTCTCTCAGTCTCTGTCTGTCTCTCTGTTTGTCTCTCTGTTTATCTCTCTCTCTCTCTCTCTCTCTCTCTCTCTCTCTCTCTCGCACACAAAAAGGCATGTGTCTGATTTAAGGCACATGAGGTTCAAGCTCCTCCAGGGAATCAGAGCAATGAACTAAGAAGTAGATTCTGTCAGGTCAGTGGGTTCATGTTTAACTGAACCTATCAATGGTGTAGTTTTAGTGGTAGCCTATGCAAAAGCTACATTGCTACATTCAAGTCAGTGAAAAAATAACATAAATAAAAGAATACTGTGTGTGTGTGTGTGTTTGTGTGTGTGTGTGTGAGAGAGAGAGAGAGAGCTTTACACAGCAGAGTCCATGACATGTTTCTGGTTTTGGAGTTTAAGTGGCAGGGTGGTTCTTAGTTATGCAATACTGCTGTACAGATCACATGTGTGATTATGGCTTGCTTGCACATGCTGCCGGGGCACAGCTGAAAGTAAACTGACTCACTAACACAGATAATAAGTCTCTCTGCGTAGTCATTAACACACAACGATCAGAGGTTTCTCCCTCTCCCTTCCTCTGGTTTAAACACAGATTACTTTTGGTTGGACTCAAGTAATAATTAACAAAATGCAGTATATGAAATGGTAGAACTGTGACATAGGTAGTGTTGCTTTCAGACAGCTTGATGGTCCTGGGGTTTTGTGTGTTCGTACCCTGCCACAGGTCACTGTTGAGGACATGGGAGTGTCCTTTTGTCTGCGTAAGTTTACTCCAGGTGGTATTTAGTTCAGCTCACAATCCATGAAAGATACTGGTAGGTATATTGTCACTTTGTGGATCATTTCTCCGATCAGAATTGATTTTCTCAAAATGACTTGTTCAAACTCCACATCGTGTAGTTACATGTGCACCTCATAAAAGATGCTTCTCATTAATTCTGGACAAACTGCACATGCTTCGGTTGGTCATGCAGATGATGTTGTGCATCTGTCTCCGCTTTCTTACATGATCATTTGCTTTTATAATTTTGTTTATAATGTATTAGACTGGTTCTCTGATAAACAGTTCAACCCCCCAAAACATCCAGGCACTAGTTCATTACATAAGTCAGTACACTCATAAATTTGGAACCAGTTATCATAGGAATCTGTGGCCCAACAGACAGGAGCATCAGGAGTAATTCACCATGCACCCCTATATGTACATCTCTGCCTAAAGTTTCCCATGCTGATATTACTGATTTGTCTGATTTTATAGTTCATCATTTGTGCTAAACAGTTTTGTCTTTCTTTTTTGTATCATAACGACATGGTCTGTCACTGACCAACAGTAAAGAGCATGAATGTGAATCTGGTTCAGTCTCTTTCAGTAAATCTCCCAAACACAGTAATGAAACTTTGTACTGTTTATTTGCACCTCACAGTAAAATGCAGCCTGTGCATTTTCACTGTCATCAAAACATTCAGAAATAACTTACACTGATGTACTGTACTGACAATGTGGCTAAACATTTTGACTGTCCTGTTCATAATCAGCGACACACGGTCTTGTCATTCTGATGACACTGACATGTTCACTGACATAAAAACTTCTTTTTGGGACATGAACTAAGGATTTTGAGCAAGTTACAGGCATTTGCCAGTAATCCACCAGGTTGTGGTGCTGTTTTTACGAAATGTTTTGAGAAATGCACATAAAGTTGTGAAAATATAAATGATGATTCCAGAAAGGTTCCAAAGCGACTGAGAAAAACTGTAATAAAGGGCAAAAATCTGATGCTGAATGCAGCATGTTGTCAAAAAGACCTAAAGATTATGTCGGTGATATTATCAAAAATATTGTTTTACAAATATAGTAAAACTTGTTACCTATTTTATGGATCTTTAAAATTAGATTTTTGTTTTCATATTTTTACTAATTAATTTTATTTGAAGTCAATATAAGCCGTGTTCTGAGAGAAATATATATATATATATAAATGAATGAATGAATGAATGAATGAAAAGTGTGCACACATAAATTTAGAAGGCAGTGCTGAATTTGAATTCCACTGTACACACTGATGAATTGAGATGAGTGTCAATCCTGCCCAGCCAGAAATAGAACCCAGTTGCGTGTTGAACTCCCAGCCTTGGATGGCTTGCATGCTATTTTTTTATTTGCTAAAGTTAACTATAAATTAATGCTATTAGCCTGGCCCATTTCATAAGACAATATATTCTCTTAAGTCAATATAAAATGTCTTGCACATATGTGTGGTGATTTCACTGTTGAAGGGATTGCCATCACCTGTGTCTTTATGCCATTTTGCCTTAGTGTTACGGTTTCGTAATAATGACTGTGTAGCTGAGCAAGGCGCAAGATGTTGACTGAGAATGTGACAAGTTAACACTTTTTTGTGACCACAGTTCATTTTCTTAACCACAGTGAATACTGTCGAGGCAGCAATAAGCTTGTAAGGATTTGTGGTCTGCTCTAATAGACACCTTGAGGATTACTGACTCAGCTGACTGCAGACACATTATTGTCTAAGAAAACTATATAGCCAGCTGTCCTGTAGCACTCGTTCATCTATAGCCCAGGAGAGCCACATTACAGAGTTAAACCAACTTATGATGGATGTTCTTAATATTTATCATCTGAATCAGTTGTGATAAATTAATAGTGGAATAAATGTGCCTCTTGAACATGAAGAAGAACCCTGCTCTTATTTAAGATGAAACCGTTTAATCACTTGTGCTGTTAAGATAAAAAAAATATTTTTACACAACACCTTTGCATTTAATGTCTTGCTCTGTGTTCAGGTAATGCCCAGGGAGTTCCAGAGTCTTCTGGCCGGAGGTGAGCGCATTCGCTGTCTGTAGTAAATGGACGCCTGAGAGCTGGAGTGTCTGAAACCTGTTCAATGGCGCCTCCTAGCGAACGGCAATGATAAAGACCATCATTTTACGGTATTTACACGGCAGGTAAAATCCGTATCAATACCTAATGTAGGTTTGTTAGGAATTATTGGCTGTTGTAATATGTCTGCATTTAGAAAGGTCTGGTTTTCACCTCAGTCTCTCTCTCTCTCTCTCTCTCTCTCTCTCTCTCTTACACACACACACACACACACGTGTTCAGGGGCGCTCAGTCAGTTTACAGTTTCTTCAGTGTTTCATGTCTACACAATATCTACACAATATTAGGTTACACACTGCAGAGAGTCATAATTAAACTTAAGGTGTAGCCTATATTAGAAAACACTTTAGGAAACATTAGAACACATTTAAATGTCTGCATTAGGTAATTTAGCGTATATTTGCTAACATTAAGTCAATAATTAGCTCATATCGACTACGTTGTTTACTAACGGACTACTTATAATGTAGAATAAACAGTATATACAAATGGAAAAAAAAAAGTGTTCCCCCGTTGCTGCCGAAACCCGGGATCGAACCAGGGACCTTTAGATCTTCAGTCTAACGCTCTCCCAACTGAGCTATTTCGGCACGTTCCCCCTAGCCACACATCTAGGTTTTAACTAATATGTGGTATATAGTGGGACGCATAATTCGGCTATGTAGCATATAACGTGTATGAGTTTCAGTCGTTATTCTGCGTGTACTGACTATCAAATATATGGCTTACGGATGTGTGTTTGAATTTCGACGCTAACGGCTGTGCTACACAGAGTGAGAGAAATCTAGCGCCTTCCGCTGGCGACTTTGAACATCGCTGAGTAAATTACATTGCACTGGGACAGTGACATGTAATGAACGACCTTCTAGACCGATCTTCAAAATAATACTCGGTTAGTGTCAGAAACCAATCAATCCCTGACTTATTACACCAGGCTGGTCTCAGCGGAAGATACCAGTTTGAATGTTGATTTGTATGCCAGAGTATGTCTTTATTGGATAACCAAGAAACAAAACAAAACAAAATATTATTCCTCACCTTAACTAATATAAGTGGAATAATAAAGGAGAATGTTTTTAACAGTAAACTGTATTACATTTGTATGATATTTTCAGAATAACCATTCTGTATTCTTCAAAATTTATGAACATATTTTGTCATTGCCACCACGTGTTACTTAATTCTTGGAAATTATCCATCTCTGAAATGAGAAGAGTGTTGCTAAGGGGTTCTGATCATTGAAATCTATGCAGAACAGCACATGACGTACAGCCTAACTATAGAACAACAAAATGCACTTATATGGTGTTTAAATGTAGAAAATTCTCTCTATGTATCACTAAGTATCAGCATAGAAGTGTAGGTTAGATGGGTTGAGAGTTCTAGGTTGTAAGTTGCAGCAGGAAAGAGAACAAATGGAAGAAAATAGAACCCTAAAACTCAGATTAGGGAATGGAAAGATCTGTCAGAAAAAAAGATCCTTGTATTGTGGAAGACAGCAGTGAATGGAACGGAGAGATGAATAGAGAGGGAGGAAGATAAAAGCCATGGAAGAGAATGAGAGAAAGGGACAAATGTAGAGGAGAAAAGAAATCCCATTCAGAAGGACAGATTACATAATGGCGCTCCATGAAATTGCTGAGTAGTGTTCACATCGGAATAGTGTACAAATATGTGACATATCATCACAAAGACCATGGCTCTGTAGTTTGGAGGAGCTGTGCTGCTAGACGCTCGTAGAATAGTAGCTTATCTTGAATTTGCTTTTGATGCAGTAGCACTGGTTATATGGTTACTTATTCCACCACCCCTACAGAGACACTCTCTCTCTCTCTCTCTCTCTCTCTCTCTCTCTCTCTCCTCTCTACCCCATCCTCCAAGGTGACTTTCCCCCTGCAGAGGCAGATGTCTTTGTTCTTTAGGCGAGTCTGGAGACTGGAAAAGAGAATAGTGTAGAGATAATAAAGGAATAGAAGGGCAGGGCTAGTGAGGAAAAAACGAAGAAGGAAAATGACAGGAAGTGGAACGAAAGGGATTAAAAAAAGTGTTTTTGAGTTGAAAGAGTGAGCAAGTGTGTGAAAGGAGTGCATGGCAGTATTTATATCAGATACAGTGGGGAATTATACACACTTTCTCTCTCTCTCTGACGTTCTCTCTCTTTCTTTCTCTGTTTGCCTGCCTCTTTCTTTCTCTCTCTCTCTCCCTTATTGTTTATTGATGTGGGAGAGGCTGGTAGTGACGGATGCGTGCAGTCCCCAGTTGTTGTGCTCACATCACAAATGTTGACAAAAAAATAACGCAATGGCTGTCTTTACTTCAGTAGAGAAGGACATTTTATTTTGTTACTGCTCACTGGCCCAAGAACATGTCACTTGTTAACGCTCAACTTGTCAAACATTTAAAATGTGCTTATACAATCCTTTTATATATATATATATATATATAATGACATGCATAATTGACCAGCTTCCTTAATGGCCTTCTTTCATTTTCCATACAATAAGGTTATTAGGGCAAAAAGACTGGGCTATTATTGAAAGTGATGGTTGCTCTTCTGTGTGCAGTGACAAATGCTTATTGATATGTAGTCCTATTTAGGTCTAGAATATATATTGACAGACACTTCATTGAAAATAATTTCTTGCTGATGCTCCAATTATTCTGGTTGAAACCATTATAGCAGGGAAAACATAAGACTCATGTTTCATGTTGTGAAACAGTACAAATAGAGTGTTATTTCAAATCTGCATATGTTCTATACAATCTGTACAATCATGTTAAAGTATCTACTACATTTTCAGAGAATAAACAAAGTAGGCTTCTTAAGTGTCTTTTTTAAAAAGACATTCTAACATGTAAGACTTTGTAAGACCCTTTCACTTTTACAACCTTGTGAGGCCACTGTTACTATACATTTTTCAGAATTGAGAATAAAATGTAATGCACTAATGAACAAATCCTTTTGTGGTAAATATACCTTGTCTTCTGTAGTGCCCTGGAGAGTTTCAGATGTTTTTATTTGATGTTCCTTAACTTTTGAGAGAGCTGGACTATACTGTGCCTTAAATGAGTCTCTAAATGTCAGTGTGTGTCATCAAACTTTAATAGATGTAAAGGTTATTAAACTGCCCCTGTGGAGTGCAGCATACATCACTAATCAGAGGACTGAGAACCTGCTCTTTACTCTAGCTTCTGTTTACATCAGTGGCCAATAAGCCTTTAAAGATTAATAGAGGACTCTTGGAGAGAAAGAGAGATGGAGAGCACAAGAGAGAGAAAGAGAGAGAGAGAGAGAGAGAGAGAGAGAGAGAGAGAGAGAGAGAGAGAAATGCTACCATTTACTAATTAAAGGAGCATGTTATTGAGTGGCTTACCTTGGGAATTCGATCCTCTGTGTGAGAACACAGTTGTTGACAGAAACAGTCTTAATTGGTCTCTTTGACTTTTATCAGCTGAATTGGTATTAGGTAAAGTCTTACTGTAACAAGGACTGAGATGAACCTAAGCAGACAGTGCTCCACAATATCAGGCCTAACTCCCAAAGCCTTATAGGATAAAAGCTTTAGCTCTGATTTTCCAAACATGTTGAAATATGTGCTCCAGGGCAAAGTGCCTAGAGCTGCGTCTGCACCAACAGCAATGACAAAAAGATCCCCTACTAGAATCTAAACCACTATTTTTGGAAAATTGTTTGAAGGTGGCAGCTACATTTTGTGAAGCAGTTTGTGCAGTCAAAGTGTGTAGTAAGTGGAGAATAAAATAACATAATTTGATGTGCTAAAAATATTATTTCAGTCTCTGATTGTAGACAAAGCAGCTGATCGGAACAAATGGAGGCTAATAGCTACCAGTTAGAATAATGTTGCATCAGGCATGGATGCTATTATTAGTAGCATTAGAATTTTGGTCTGAATTTGGGCTTTAGGGTAACTTCTATAGACGTATGACATACATGACTCCATTGGGATGGATTTTATATTATCAGCCAAACTATTTGGCTAAGTTGTAGGCCAGTTAATAAAACGATTGTAAACACAGATTTGATCTTCATGGGATTATAAGTGCATTGTAGTTTTTATTATAATGTGCATTTGAAACATCTAAATTGTTAAAAACAAGGAAGGGGAGCACCTGTGTGATGTAGGCCTTACAGTGCATTAATGTTCTATATTTACATTCCAAAAATCATTAGTATGCAAATGCCGAGAACATAGGATGAATTTTAACTACATTTTAAAAATAAGGCCCCAGATCTGTCAACTCTCAACAAATCAGATTCCAGAACATGGTTAAGGGAAGTTGTGTGGCATGGTGGCTGTTAAACATGCACTTTTTATTTATATCTAGAACAGCATAAAAATTCCCTTTTTATAGATGCGTGCTTGCATGTATTAATTAGCATTGTTATGCATTAAAGTTTACCCCCGCAGAAGCATTCATGAGCATACTTTGAGTGTACGTCCACACGCCCGCATATAATCCATGTTTAACACATGAGTTAAAACATAAGAACAACAAACAAGGGAGTATATCTCTTTATTTTTAGAATTTGGTCTTATTGCTCATCTATTGCAAAATGCACAATGACCACAACTGAATAGAAATAACACTGACACAGACATGGCACATGAATCAAAATAAATTATTTAGACCTTGTCATCTTTTAACCACAGATATTTAGCATAATTTATAATATTATTTACATCCCTGATCATGTACATAAATAAACACAGTAAATCTATTGCACTCTATCAGTAAAAGGGCACAGTAAGTAAGTACAAGATGTGTGTTTATACATAATGTGAATAAATGCCTTTTAACCACATGGTATAATGTCACTATTAGAATTAATCTGCATGAAAGGTCTTCCATGCATACCCTGGTTTATGAAATTATTGCCCACAAACTCACATACACACACACACACACACACACACACGCGCGCGCACACTGACACACTCTCTCAGTGTCTAGCACCACAACAGTAAATCTGATCTACATGTTCATGGTTAATTAGACAGTGCCCTGTGGTTTTCTCTGAGATTAGCTCAGTGTGCTTTGGAACGTGCGCTTCTTATTAAACTGTTAACTGAATGAATGACATGCAAAATTAGATGTATTCTCTCTATTATTTTTTTGGCTCCTGTGTGTCCTCACATTTACACATCCGGTCCTGGTAAAATTACAGCACCCCTGTTGTACCCAAATGTTTGTGTCAGTACGTCACATCCTCTACAGAGATCATACATCTGCAAATTTTAATGCACAATACCTGTTTATTTGCTGAATTTAAACAACCTATGGAAAAAATAAAACCCAAAAATGTAGCCAGCACATTTTTATATTTCCCCAACATGTTTATTCCCAATAAACAGAAATTGTGCGCTATAACCTGCAGGAAAACGGCATATTTAGGTCTGTTCCTCATAGAGGATGCAGTAACTTATTTTCACTTAGAAAATAATAAAACATGTAATTTGGCCAGGGTTGTTCAAAACTTTGCATGCGGCTGTATCTCTTTCACACAAACACACACACACACACACACACACACACACACACACACACACACACACACACACACACACACGCACGCAGGTGGACTCTCAGTCCCTGGTGGCTTCGGTTTGGCAGCGGTCAGTGGCATCGCTGCAGTCAGCCCTGTGTTTGCGCCGGTTCCTGGTGTTGGTCTGAATGAGTGTGTGTGTGTTGTTTGTGCGTAGCCTGCGGAGACGTGTGTGCAGGACTTTGCGCAATTTCTGCCGGGTGAATGCATACAGCAGCGGATGCAGCACCACGGTCCAATAAGCAAGCACCAGGAAACATAGCCTCAGGCGTTCCAGCCAATCAGAGGGTCCTATAGCCAGCAGAAGTAAAGGTGTAATTGAGAGAGGTGCCCAGCACACTAGGAAGGACAGGATAATGATGACAGACATGCGGAAGACACGTTTCTGACGCTCTCGTCGATCCCTGTGACGTCTCACGGCACGGCGTAAAGCCAAGATGGCTGACACTGAGGCCCCCACACCAACGCTCGGAGGGTTATGAGCACGAGCAGGACTCAGAGGTGTGGTGGCAAGGGACACAGTAGGGGTGGGGGTTAAAGGTGTAGCTATGGATGAAGTTGGATTAGGGCTTAGAGGAGAGGTTATAATGGATATATCGGAATTAGGGCTGAGAGGTGTAGCTGTGATGGATATAACTGGGTTTGAGTTTAAAGGAGAGGTTATAGTGGATATAGCTGCGTTGGGGTGCAGAGGTGTTGCTGTGGAACATTTTATGGATGTGGTTATAGCAGAGGTTATGCTAGATGTTGGTGGATTAAGGTGTAGAGCTGTGGTCATGCTCTGTAATGTAGGACTAGGACTCAGGGGTGTTGTTACCAATGATAAGCCTATGCTAGGTGTGGAACCCAAGGGTGTGGTCACTATGGATATAGTTGGGGTGGGACTCAGCGGTGTGTTTACAGAGGGCGTGTTGGTCTCTGTATTGATGGTCACTGTGGTAATGGTGTCCGAGGCCACTAGTGGTCCAGTGGATAGAGGAGGAGGGGAGATGGGCGTAGTCCTTGTGGTGTGATCTGATGACCTCCCTGACCTCTTGCGTTTCTGCCAAAGGCGCCGGGCTGGCCGCCGGGCATCACGCTGGGATCTGGGTGGGTGTCCGATGCGAATGCGCAGAGCTTGCAGGATGCGCGTGTATGTAAATAGCATTACAGCCAGAGAGCACAAGAACACAGGCACCTGCAACAGGAGGTGAGCTTGCAGAGTGCCCACCCATTCAGAACACAGCACAGTGCTGTTAGTATGAACAGCTATTCCTTCTGAAAGCCCAGACACAAACCCTGCCTCAACAAATGGCAAGAGGGGCACAGTTAAAGACACCACCCACACTCCAGTCAGCAAGAAGGTTGCTCTCCGCGGCGTAAGCAGGCGGTTTGCCGGCCGGACACTGATGTCGTAGCGGTCAAGGCTAATGAGCAGCAGGTTGAGTGCTGTTCCCACACTGGCGAAGGTGGCTGCTGATTCATGGAGGCAGCATAGCAGGGTGTGGTGAGGAATGGAGGCCCCACCCAGAAGGAGGAGAGTGGCTGTGACGGGCAGGCAGAGCAAGCAGAGCAGCAGGTCAAGCATATGGAGGCTGAGAGTGACGGCATGGCTGACAGATTCCAGAAGGCTGCAGTGACCACAGTATAACACCAATACCGTCAGGTTCCCGCCCACTCCCAACAACAGCTCCAGCAGCAGCACAGCGCTCACTGTGGCCCGGAAGCCGAGCCACGCCCCCTCCTGCTCAGCCAGGCCTGCCCCCACACCATCACTCGTCTGTATGAGTCCAGGACCCTCGGTGATGCTGCCATCTGTCTCCATGGAAACCATCATTCGATTTCAGACACATTGCCAACTCCGCCCATCTGTCATGCTCCGCCTACTCATCTCCCACCTGGAGCTTTGACTGGCTTTACTGGTTGACAGGCCTAAGAAGAAGAAAGAGAGAGAGAAATTTAGAGAGTTTAAACAGCATGATTTAGTGAGGTCATGTACAGAAAGGGAGGAAAATGAGTTTTCTTTGTTTTATGCAGTCTGGAATGGCCAGAAAAGAGCTGCTAAAATAAAAAATGCATGCAGTGCACCATTTCCCATTGTTGCTGGCGAGGACTCGCTGCTCATTTTTACGAGAGCTTCAGAAATAGCATGAGCTGTGATGTAGATCCTGGCCTTTATTAGAATAGACCAATTATGTAAGACCAATTAGGCCTTAATTTACATATTGCTGCATCAAATGGAAGCCTACTACTGCCAAAAACAGAATTTGCTAACAAAAAAAAAAAGTCCACGGGTATGTAAGTGCTCAAACTGTTGAATTATTGCAAATTCTGAATCAGATGTATTCGATAAAGGGAAGAAAATGAAAGGATGCTGCACAAAAGCTACATTCATCTTCAGATCAAGGCTGATGCTGGAGCTGGGCTTCATGACGTTTACGTGTACTGTACTCGCAAATTAAATCTGTTTAGTATAATCCTCATAATCCTCCATTGTGTGGGACATGGGGCTCACTTGTTAAAATTGTTATACAAGAAACATGCTTACAAGCTTTTTGGGTCTCAGTTTCTTTGCACTGAGTTTTATTAGCCACTCATGAATATGTATAACACAAGTTCATTGTCATTGAAAAAGAGAATATTAATGATTGAGGAGCTGACAGCTTGAGAGTGGACGATTGTACACATTAACAGGGTTTTTCAAGCAATGGCCCAAGACTATAGAACGAACACATACACACCTACAAGGACATGCTTTTAGCAAACACATGCATGTGCTGAATCTTAAGTGAGATTAATCTTTGATTCTGACAGATGTTATGAGATATTGATTTGTCAGGGATGAGATAATAAAGGTTAGATGTGTGTAGTACGTGTGACTGTAGCCACTAATGGGTGTTCTACTTTAACGAGTCGATGAACACAACTTAAAATTCTTCCTGTTATTTTTGATGAATGTCTTATTAGACATCATTCAGAGTTGTGTGCTTTTGCAGCTGGGGGGTGTTACCTACAGCATATTTCCAGAAAACGTGGCTGTATTTTGGTACTGATTGAGAAAGACGTAACCTGCACATTTTTTGTGACAGAATATTGGAGTTAACGGCTGCATGACAACATCATTAAAATAATTTACCTAGAGCCCAAAGAATGACATTGTTGGTACTGCCCTGACATTTGTAAAGCAGCTGGAAGTGAATGGAAA